>NW_020526913.1:0-2500 GCF_003368295.1 Carassius auratus | reverse complement strand
TTTCAGACGCGCGCTCATGAGAGTAAAAGCATTTGCTATTTAAACAATGTTGTGCAGGACGTGATGATGATAACTGCGTCGCTGAAACTATCAAACAGCATTGCGTCAGTGTTTGAAAGGCTCTGAATGTGTGATGTATTCTCTCAGCTCTCTCTCTCTGGACTGCGTCACTCCGGCTCGGATCTGTGTGTCCAGTGACTCTCTGTAACTGATGATCATCTGCTCCGCCGTCTCCTGTTTCACCACACAATCTCTCTCTGCTCACACAGTCATTTACATTTTAATATGTTCCCTTATTCAGTCAGTGTTCAGTCAGAGGGTCGTTATCATGAAACAAACCCTTCAGGGAAATACACACGCCACCCGCTATTCATTTCGTGTGTGTGTGTGTGTGTGTGTGTGCGTGTGTGAGAGTGTGCGTGTGTGAGAGTGTGCGAGAGTGTGTGTGTGTGTGCGTGTGTGAGAGTGTGCGAGAGTGTGTGTGTGTGTGTGTAAGAGTGTGTGAGAGTGTGTGTGTGTGTGTGTGTGTGCGTGTAAGAGTGTACGTGTGTGTGTGTGAGAGTGTGCGAGAGTGTGTGTGTGTGTGGTTCGGCTGCAGGTTCGAAGCTGTTGAATCATCTCTGTTGAAACAGGAAGTTTGGGCGAGACATGTATGACTGAATTATTGCTGTTTCATTGCTAATGATTTGCTAGTCAGAGAGAGAGAATCTGATTGGACGGAAATGCTGGGAATGACGTCACAGAGAAGAGAAAGACAGAAGATTACTGTTGTCTTGAGACGAGCTCCGAAATGCAGACAGTAAAGTGAAGGATGCAGAACAGTCGCTCGTGCACATCTTTATCTCACAGAGGGAAATTAAAACCTGAATGAGCTCGTGTGAGTGTTTACTGTGCATTTATCTGTCGCCCACTGATTTAATTATATCTGATTATTTGGAAAAATGAACGTCGCCCTATTTATTTGTGAGCGTAATTATGCATAAAAAGACTGAGGTTCAGGAAAGAAGTATAATTAATAGAGGTTTTTAATATTCAGTGCTAAACACTAAGGACATGTTTGTGATTTGGTTAGAAACAGAGTAAAGGGGTCGAGCAGCGACCGCAGCAGAGAGACTGAAGATCACTGCAGATCTCACGACTCTGTCTGGATGGAGAGGAGCTGTGTGGAGACGCTTATGATTCCTCTCTCTGTCTTAAGACTCTTCTGGAAGTAAGTTTCCAGTAAACCAGTTCTCCTGTGATCATAATTAACATCATGTACAGTTCTGTTCCACCTGGAGTTAGGGTTTGAAACTGGGATTCTCAAACGTGGAGACGATATATATCTGTAAATGATGAATGAACTCGTACGAGACTCAGTTCAGTGCATTTTTGACTCATTATTCACCGCACTAATTAAACACTAATCCATATACCAACAGAGCCTGGTGTTTTATTCATCAATTAAAAAGATAACTGGAACCAATCAATCTTTTCTGCTAATGAATGTGAGCTGTGGGAGATCGAGCAATTAGTTAATTAAAGTGTCGGATCGGGTCATAATCTGAAGTTATGATTCAGTAATTAGTTTCACTGTGAGACTGTTCGGAGCGTTCCAGTGTCTCCACAGAAATGACTGGAAATATAATAATGAATACCAGCGAGATTAGTGACAGCAACAGTCAAATAAAACACAGTGGTTCATTTTCATAATTACATAACAGAGAAAATGTAATTTGCTCTTTAATCACCGTCTAGCGTAAAATGACCGACTAGTTCATATTAATATTCTGCTTTGTTTCTCTCGTAATGACAGAAGCTCATGGGATTTCTGAGAGAATGCAAGAATGAAAATGGATGTGAGTTTTTCTTTGTGGTGAATGAGAAATCAAATTAAATGCTTTTATGAGAGAAGTATTAAAGGGTTAGTTCACAGTAGACCGTACACACAGCTTCAATGGAGCGACTGAGAGCTCTCGGACTAAATCTAAAATATCTTAAACTGTGTTCAGAAGATAAATGGAGGTGTTACTGGTTTGGAAAGACATTGTAACATATCATCACCAGACGGGGAATCCATTTTGCAGGCTTTATTGAATAACTCGTACAGGCAGGGATCAGTACCAGCAAACACAATAGTAGAGATAACCAGAATCGTCATCAAACACAGGCAAAAGATCGGGGTAGCAGGCAATATTCAGAGTCCAATAAACAATCCAAGGTCAAGAGGTAGGCAGCAATGGTTCAAGAGGCGGTAAACAAACAGAACTGGTAAACAGGAAATCAAACACGGGAAATAACGCTTGGAAATGTCAGCCGGAGCAAAACAAGACTTCGCATTTGACTGATGGAGTTGTGCAGCTTATATACCCGTACCAATGAGCTGCACCTGTGTGATGATCAGAGTCCGAGGCACGGGGATGATGGGTAGTGTAGTGCGAATCAGTATAAGTGAGTGTGAGAGTCAATATTCAGGAGATGGAGCCCTCTGCTGGCCAGTAGCGGGAATCACGGGGTTCGT
>NW_020526912.1:20000-67500 GCF_003368295.1 Carassius auratus | reverse complement strand
ATTATAATTTTTACAAACACTGATTTAAACAAGTATAGAACCACACTGAATGCATATACCTAAATAGGAAAATATAGTCGAATAAAAAAATGTTAACTGTTACACATGCATCTAATATGCAGGCACGCATCAGATTTTTTCTCTTAACTGCTTACCTAGACTTTTGTTAGACAATTGTTTATATATTCAAGATTCAAGATTTTTATTAATCACATTCACGATTATATAGAGCATATATAACCAGCAGTGAAATGAGAGTCAGTTCCACTCCATGGACAGTGTGATTATTAAAGAATACAACACAGAGAAAAATATACATAAATATAGCTATGAAAAAATGAAATAAAAGTAAACAATAAAAGTTTATATTGTAGAATTAAATTAATCATTAAATTCATTAAATATTTTATCAATTAAAATAATGATATTTGGTGCCAGTGTATTGATCATTTATTGCACAGAGAAGGACAATGAAATATTGCCATATCAATATTTTGTTCCACCCATGTACAACACTGACATGAACAGCACAGACACTGTAAAGCAGGGGTATTCAACTAATTTAAAGAGGTCCAGTTAGAGAAAATATATATTTTTTTATTTATTTAAACAGAATACTTTCAAATGTGCAGTGTAACACAGAGATTTCTGGGAATATCAGTTTACAGTTATTTACTGTAAATTATACAGTGATTTGTTATTTTTTTTACTTCTAAACAATTAACAGCATTTTACTGTAAAACTACATTAAATGTCTGGTTAGATCTTTTACTGTTTTTCTCTGTACATAGTATGGGGACTTACTGTTAACCTGTTCACAATTTCTTTCCCATAGCATTTTTACAATATTTTACAGTTAAAATTACACTCATTTTTCACAGTGTATGTTTATGTATTTTTCTCTGTTTGCATGTTGTTTTTATTGTCATGCATTTAATTTTGTCACCCCACATTTTTTTAAATGCTTATGTAAAAATGTTTAGTATACCATGTAAAAAATGCTGAAAAGTTTCCTGTGATTGGTAGGGTTAGGTGTAAGGTTGGGGTAGATATACAGTGTGGACAGTAGCCTATAAAATGAACCCATAAAACATTGAAACCCAACGTGTGTGTGTGTGTGTGTGTGTGTGTGTGTGTGTGAGTGAGAGAGAGAGAGAGAGAGAGAGAGAGAGTGTGTGTGTGTAAATCATGCTAACAGCACGTGTCTGAAGCCACTGACAGATTCACAGCATCATAACGATGCATCCCAAAGCAAAACACCCAGCAACCCAAGCAGCCATTGATCCTGAGGGTCATTCCCACAAACGGACCTGAACTCCACAGTAACACACACGTGAGGGATAACGTATGGTCACTAATGAGGCTACTTAAAAAACTAAATAATAAATGCAGCTGAAATACTGATTAGCATGTGAATTACTTAATTCTGTGGGCATAAACAGTGTCATGAAACAAATCCATGACCAATAATGAGTGTGTCCAGCAGGGGTCAGTGTGATTCTGCTGACTTCAGTGTTTAGAGCTGAACTTCATTCTGCTTCACTCTTTCATCTTGTGAAGTATTTTTTGACAGCAGCAGGTTTTCTTTAAAAGACAATGATCACTCGTGATTCCAGTAAAGACGTTGCAGTGGCTTCGGTGAAGGGAAGTGGAGGGTTTGGTTTTATTTGTGCTTGAATGACTGAACAGAGCTCAACTCACTGCAGAGACGAGGGTTCATCATCAGAATCTCTTCGGTCTCTGAACCAGTGCACAGTGGAGCTCAAACCACCAACACAAGCAGCAGAAGTCACATACTGTATGAGATCACATAGTGCTCTTCAGATGTGCACTTTAAACATTAAACATTGACATTATACCATTTTAAAATTTGGTCTCACCAAATGTTTTTTTTTTTTTTTATTATTACAAATTATATTAATTGGGATGCATTAACTTGATCAAAAGTTACAGTAAAGACATTTGTAAAGTTGCACAATATTTGTATTTCACATAAATGCTATTCTTTTGAACTAACCTGTTAACCTGACCCCTGTTATGGGACTCACAGCTACCTAATTTAAAATTACAACAGTTCCTTATGTTTGTTACACACATCATTTTGGTGTCTTTGGAAAGAAGACCCTTTGGGCTTTACTTTTTATCAACCGGAGTTGATAATGTTAAAAAATATTAAAAGATGTAGACACTGAAATACCTTAGTATTTTTTTTTTACCACTCTGAATTGTTTTTTTAATTTGATATAAGAATACATAAAATCAGTCCTGTAGCAATCTAGAAAAGTAATGGGTTGAAAGCCACATGTCTCACGAGTTTCTATTTCAAATCTGAAGAAGATATCATGAAAAATGAGATTCATGCAACCATTTTTCTGAAACCATGTCTAGACCCCCCACACCCCAAATATAAAAATATATTTACCAACTGTAATGAAGGCTTCTACAAACTACTTAAGTTATTCAACATACCACTGCATAGTGATTTATTTGAGCACTATTTCAGTAAGAAAAAAAAGTAAAATAAATAAGATAAAAACTTTGTATGCCATTGCAGTACATCCTGAGATTTCTAGAAATGCAGCATTTACAATGAATTCTGCTCATGTAGTCAGTTATCACGTGCTGATGGCCAGATATAGAGATGCTAATCATATAAATGTGCCATAAAGTAAATAATCCACTAACCAGCTGATTTGTGCTGATTTCCACTCAAACAGATGGTAATCATGCAGATACATTCACATTCAACATAAAACACACTCTCACATATATAAAAACTGTTGAAAAATAAAAGAAACAAAGAAAAGTTGATGGCTATAAGTTCTGCCTCCATCAGCTGCGTCAGAGCGCATCACGAGGGAGCGGCAGACTTCAAATATACTATCTTTTGCCTATCTTTCACTTTTTTTGTGGATCATCTCATTCTGTTTGTGACACTGTACGCTACAAAACCATGTCGTTTTTTTTACTACCGAGACACAGTTTCTGAGCTCCAGTTATTCCATAGCGGACACAAACAGTTCTGTCCCTGAAGAACCCGTGCCCAGATCTCTGGAACCTGCATGTCTGTTCCCTGGATGGGACAAGCTGGAGTTCAGAGACCTTCATCCGCTGTGATAGAAACACTCAGGTGAGAGCTCCTTCTATGAGGAACCTCTACGCTCTGAAGCAGCATGTGTTCACTAGATGGTGTTCACTAGACTCTCACGGTGAAGATCCACAGAGATGTGGCCTTGGGGCAGTGCTTGCCTTTTTACAACAAGGCTTAGAAAAGCACTTGTCTGCCTCCACGCTTAAAGTTTACGTGGCTGCCATTCCGGAGAACCACGATTTGGTGGATGGCAGATCTCTAAGAAAGCACAACCTCATAGTTAGGTTCCTGACTGGTGCTCAGAGAATAAATCCAACAAGACTGCATCTCATCCCCTCTTGGGATCCTTCTGTAGTCCTCTTGGGCTTACAAAAAACATCTGAGCCTTTGCAATCAGTCAAGCTAAGTGCCCTCTCTATTAAGACGGCCCTCCTGATTGTGCTCACATCTGTTTAAGAGGGTGGGTGACGTACAGGCTCTCTCAGTCATTAATAAGAGCCTAGTTTGGGCCAGCCTACTCTCACATTGTCCTGAGACCCCGTCCTGGATATGTGCCCAAAGCTCCCACTACTCTCTTCAGGGACCAAGTGGTGAACCTGCAAGCATTTATTCATTTACGTAACCAAGACATTGTAACAATATTTCAGTATTTTTGCTCAAATAAATGCAGCCTTGGTGAGCAGAAGAGACTTCTTTCAGAAACATTAACAAATCTCACAGACCCCGAACTTTACACTGGTTCCCAAACAACTTTTCTGGTTCCTGTTTTCACTCATACTACACACTCGCTGACTCTCCAGTAATGTGGTGAGTGTTCAGAGCTGAAGTCAGGACTCGTGTGTGTCCGGTGTGGCATGCTGGGAATACAGTAAAGTTTCCATGACAACTACAACAGATTCAGCTGATGTTATACAGAGAGAGAACACAGATGCCCACAGAAACACAGTCATGTAAACCTGAATCTGTGACAAGAGTGAGGACCTTCTGCATCTGTGCAATCACTAATATCACGTTTAGAGACTCACCAGGAGAACATGAGTTTGTCACATTAACATAGAAAATAGTGCAGATGACAAATGTTATACATCTATGGTTCATTTTTGGAATGATCACTATTAAATATTACAATATTAACCCTGACAAGACCAAACTATAACTATTAACCCTTAACTAATACCTGCCTACTGAATGCACACACACACACACGCAGAGAGAGAGGTCTAAAGCTTGTTAACATGCTGCTTTAATGACTGTTTCCATTTAAGAAAATCAAAGCAAACGTGAACATGTGAAGTGGGAATTTACACGCGTGTTTCTAAACGCAGGCTGGAAATCAGGCGGGTTTTCTTTACTAAGTGCTCATGTCTATTTTTACATGTCAGAGTTCATGATTGAGTGCAGAGAGAAAGAAACACTTTAATTCAGAGCCAAACACACACGCGCACACACACACGCGCACACACACACACTCACACACTCACACACACACGCGCGCACACACACACACAGTCACACAGTCACACACATACACACACACACACACACACACTGAAACACACTCACACACACACGCGCACACACACACACTCACACACACACACACACACACTAAAACACACTCACACAGTCACACAGTCACACACATACACACACACACACACACACACACACACACTGAAACACACACACACACACACACACACACACTGAAACACACTCACACACACATGCACACACACACACTCACACACACACACACACACACACACTGAAACACACTCACACACACTCACACACACACACACACACACACACACACACCATATTACATGCTTATATGATGAAAATACTCTTACAATTAAGCACTAGTTCTATAATAAATAATTTAAACATGATTTTGTGGTTGTTCTGCAAAAGTGCTGTTCTTCCTCAGTATTTCTATATTGTTTTCTGGTACAAATATCTAAACATCCTTAAATCAAGGTGCATTTAGTGGAGAAACAAAATGACATATTGGAGAAATTAATCAAAATGAATTGAGTTTATGCTTAAAAATATTGAAAGGATTTTTTTGGACAAAAATAGAAGATATCTGTTCTTTTTTAAGCATAAACTCACTTCATTTAAAGCAGTTTACTACAATTTACTTCTCAAGTAAGTGTATCTTGATTTAAGAATAACTAGACATTTGTACTGAAAAACAACACAAATAAACTTAATAAGAAATAATGTTCTGAATAATTTTTGTATAATAATCATAATATAGAATGCTCTCTTTAACAGTCGTGTTTAAGTTCTTCAGATTCAGTACTTTGTGATTTCAAGCGTAGTTTGAGACGTTCTGATGTGTGTCTGATATTATGCTCACAAACGGGAAGTTTTTCATCATGTTTTTCACAATTATTGTGCCTCATGCAGCACAGACGGGAAACGACAGGAGAACTGAGAGTGTGTGTGTGTGTGTGTGTGTGTGAGGTTTCCACTGGAGCTGTGATGAATGAGGCTCTGTGTGCAGACGACTAATGTGCATGAGTGTGTGTGTGTGTGTGTGTGTGTGTGCCTGTGTATGTATACAGAACTTTCACGAAGCACTTTAATATGTCTATAAATCCTGCACTGATGTGTTGTGATGAATCTACAGCGTGCTTTAAAGAGACGGCACTGTGTGTGTGTCGGCCTTCATTTGCATGAGTCTCCGTGTGTGTTGTGTTTTTGTAAAGTGATTGGTGGCCTGTGTGGTGAAGTCGCCATGTTAGTTTTGATTGGCAAAGATGGCAGCGCTGCTTTAACTCCAGCTCACACACACACACACACACACACACACACACACACACTCCTGCCAGCAGCGGTGGACTTGAGTTCCTGCCCGACTCAAACACACATCAAATAAACATCTCAGAGTAAATATATTAAAAGTGTTCCATTAAATATGAGTGTGATATACAGTGCTTATTAAGAGCTTAATGAACAGTGTTTCATTCAGACTGGACATCTCAGGAGGCCTGTTTCAGGTCTGTTTAACGACGGGGTCAGTAACGAGCACTTCACTGAACGGTCAACACCGCCGGATACAGAGTCACATCAGTGATATCTCTCTCTCTTTATCAAAGATTCTCCTCACACGCTCGTTTCATTTCCTCTTCTCTAAAGCAGAAATTATGGACTACAGCATTTCATCGCAATATTGTGACAGATTAAAGCAAAATGATGGTGTAATTTCATGCTAAGTTGTTAATCAATAGACAACCGACTGGGATCTTTGTGCTGAAACTTTCACACTGGGCTTTATTCATGAAACACAAGCAGAATTAAAGCAACAGTTCACCCAAAAATAAAAATCAGTTGAGAATAAGCTCACCCTCAACTCATCTGAGATCAGGATGAGTTTGTTTCTGTAGAAATGTAGCTCTGCATCAGTGTGTCATCAATGGATGCTCTGCAGTGAATGGGTGCCGTCAGAATGAGAGTCTGATAAAAACATCCCAATAATCCACAGCACTCCAGTCCATCAGTGAACATCTGGAGAAGACAAAACCTGAAACACATCCAGCATTAAGATGATTTTAACTCAAACACATAGAGTCTATAATCCAGAATAACACTTCCTCCAGTGAAAAAAGTTAGTCTCTTTTGCATTTATGTAATTGCAATTATGGAAATGATGGTTCACAAACACTGCAAAATAAAATAAAAATTACACAATGCATTATTGTTGCATTGGCTGGCTTGGCATTAATTTATGATTAACAAAATCATAAGTAAAACCTCTGTATTTTACACAGTATTGAGGTAAATTACTGGTTGCAAAGACTGACTGACCAGGACACATCGTTCATGTCCCGGATGATGACGGACCTATGCAAGCTCCTAAAGATCCAACAGCTCCACACCACGGTGAACCACCCCCAGACCGACGGACTCATCAAGCGTTTCAGCCAAACCTTAAAGCAGATGTTGTGCTGAAGATAGACATCGAGGAAGAGGCACAGGCGATGCTGAGGTTAGGGGTCATCGAACCATCGCGCAGCCCATGGTCCAGCCCCATCATCATGGTTCCAAAGCCCGACGGCACCTTCTGATTTTGTAACGACTTCCGCCACCTTAATGAAGTCTCAGAGTTCGACAGCTACCCAATGCCCCGGGTCGATGAGTTGCTGGACCGCTTAGGAAGGGCTCAGTTTATTTTGACCCTCGACCTCACCAAGGGCTACTGGCAGGTCCCCTTAACCGAACAGGCCAAACCGAAGATGGCCTTCTCAACCCCAAGTGGCCACTGGCAGTACTGGGTCCTTCCCTTCGGCCTACACGGGGCTCCAGACACCTTCCAGCGACTGATGGACATCCTCTGCACCAAGCATACGTGGCTGCCTACCTCGATGTCGTCATCCACTCTGAGACTTGGGAAAACCATCATGAGCGGCTGCGGAAGGTGCTGTTGGAAGTACGCCGGGCTGGCCTGACCGCCAACCCCCGGAAGTGTCACCTGGCCCTCGCCGAAGCCAAGTACCTGCGTTACCAGGTGGGTCGCGGCCTGATAAGACCGCAAGAGAAGAAGGTGGCAGCTATGCTCTCCATGCCGTGGCCTAGGCTCAGGAACGGGCCTTTTACAGTTGGTGGGCTACTATCGCTGCTTTATCCCTACCTTCTCCCCCTTAGCTTCTCCCCTGACAGAACTGACCTGGAAGGGGCAACAGGAGAACATCCCTTGGACGCCAGAGACAGAGGCGTCATTCCAACGGATGAAGACAGCCCTCACGTCGGAGCCGATGCTCCGAGCCCCCGACTTCATCCGACACCGGGTTGGGAGCCGTTCTATCCCAGGGCCACAACGGTGAGGAACACCCGGTGATTTACATAAGCCGAAAGCTGACCCCGGCCGAGCAACGGTGTGCCACGGTAGAGAAAGAAGCATTGGCCGTCAAGTGGGCAGTCCTGGAGCTCAGGTATTACCTCCTCAGCCGGCACTTCACCCTGGTGACCGACCACGCTCCTCTGCAGTGGATGGCCCGGGCGAAGGATACAAACACTAGGGTGACTCTGTGGTTCCTCGCGCTCCAGGACTTCAACTTCACCAGCTTAAGAGTGAGGTGAAGACTGACTTACGGATGGATTCAGATTCCACTCACCTCCACAGCAGACTGATGTGAGACAGGGAGTGTGTGTGTGTGTGTGTCTTTTGTCACACCATGGTGGTCTTGGCAACCTGCAGCATGACCTTTGACCTTGTCAGTGTGTGTGGAGCTCTACCACTGAGAGCTAAATAAGCCGTACTGCTGCTATCAGCCTCATAGAGAGACACGCACATATGGTAAAAGAATCACAGCGAGAGATGAGTGTGTGTGTGTGTGTGTGTGTGTCACAGAGAGAGAGTTCTGCCTCCGTCTGGAATCCCACACACACAGATGAGCCACGAACTCAGACAGAGAACCTCTTATTCTGAAGGTGAATAAAATATATATTTTTTACTATTGTGACGCGTGGGGCGGAGCCGAGAGCTGTGGAGTGATTGGAAATGAGCGACACCTGCTCGACCCACCGGTCACAACTATTTTTTACATAATTTACACAATGCAAAATTATTTACATTTATGCAAATTTACATCATGTTTCAATGGTTTGTACTGGCTTTAATTTATAATTATTTAAATAATTGTAATAATCGCAGAGAATAATGAAACGTTAAACATGGAAGAACAACCAGTCAGAGAATAACCAGAATATCATCTTATTCTGGTCCTCTAGTTCACACACTGAAGAATAGAATAAAACAGAATAGAATAGAAATTACACAATGGATTATCGTTGCATTGTCTGTACTGACTTTAATTTATGATTATTTAAACAATGAGAATAACAAATAAACTCAAGAGTAAAACACAGTAATGTCACTTAATGCAAAAGTTTTAATGGCTTTCTTTAAGCCAGATCTAATAAAGAGAGCTAGAGTATGTTATGAAGCTCATGTGATCACTTCTGTGGAGGTTAATGAGTGTCTGTGATGTTCTGCTCTCGGTGTGTGTTTATACCTTCTTTAGGTCTTGATTTATTCTGTTTGTTCACTGTGTAAGTCTCTGTGGCGATTCTGAGGGCTTTTGATGCATCACTGAAGTGTGTGTGGGTGTGTGTGTGTGTGTGCGCGCGTGAATGTGTGTGGTTTGAGGAGCAGGCCAGTAGAGCAAGATGGAAAGTTGAGGGCAAGCGACACACACACACACACACACACACACACTTTCTCTCTCTCTCTCTCTGGCGGTGGGCTCCTCACAGTTATTCCAGCTTATTTGTTCAAGTGCTGAGGAAATATCAAATATCATACACTCACTAGAGACGGCCAGTAATTATCCACAGATGGAGAGCAGGAGGGCAGTGTGTGTGTGTGTGTGAGAGAGAGAGAGGTGAGAACAGATAGATGGACGCTCACATTACAAACACTGACGCTTCTGAGTCAAATAACAGGAGAATAACAGCGAGGATGATGATGATGATGTGATTCACTGCAGATGAGCACAGTCTCTGGGACACAATCACACCAGATCCACATCAGACACTTATTAATAAACATTATAAGTGTATAAGGCCGTTTTTAATCAGCAGTAACGATCACCTTGATTGATCAAACACCGTCTGTGCACCAGCTCTGACTCCCTCTAGTGGCAGAGAACCTAAATACACGTTTTCACACTTTAACTTTTCAGAGTTTTACACAAGTCATCACAGTTTGTAGTGCTGACTAAAAAGTGCAAAACGAATACAAGTTTGCATTCCCATTCGCTCCAATAGCAGAAAAAGGTAATAACACAATAGTATAAATGAACACTTTTAAAAATAAATATATAAAAAAAAATTGCAAGAATTAGATGAACATTTTCTATAAATTGCTGAAATGAGCACGCTCTGTTAAAACAGTGAACATTATTTTATTTTCTCCGGTCTCTATACACAGCCTTGCAGTAAATAAACACTACCGCTACTGTCATATCATCATATCTGGAATATCATTCAGCCCCTGCAGAATTGTGTGATCTTGGAATCACACACAGACACACACACACTCTGTCCCTTGTGTGTGATTACACATATTACCCACTTAAAGGAAAACAGATCCCACTGCAAACACACATACACACTACACACTACACATAATGTCTCACAGGTGAAGTCTGCTTAAATCAGCATGATGATGATGATCTAGTCCTGCAGTAACATCAGTGTTTGAGACAGGCACGGATTTATGGGTGATTGACTGGTGCCCCACCCAATCAGATTAAAGCTGCAGTCGGTAACTTTTGACGCTCTAGCGGTTTATAAACAGAACTGCTTGCGTTTTGCGGAAGAACATCGTAGCCGGAACTACTTCTCTCTGTTTATGTCTATGAAGAACCACAAAGGTACTGGGTTACTCCGCCGCGGTACCCCCGAAGCAATCTAAAATAGTCCGAATATAAACACTTATTATAGGTGCACCCTAGTGATTCAGGACAAGCCAAAAACACGGTTTGGAAAATGGATTCATGGTGTACTCTCTTATACATATGAAACCCATACTCCGTGTGTGCAGTGCGTGACTGATCCACGACTGTAGGCTACCACAAAAACATACTCACATAAACACATATTTCAATTCCAGAAGTTATCAGAAACATTTCGGTGACACCTGTAGTTGTAATGTCCGCCATGCTCTCGCGATGTAACAAAATGCAGCTGTGAATTAGCAGAATAAAGCGTCCGCTACTTCGCAACCTATTAGCCTTTTTCTCTGCTCATACCACTTCCTCGAAAATACTTGTTTATACGACTTCCCGCCCTTTGTAGATACTTGTTTGTTTAAATTTGGTCTTGGTTGTCCTAATTCTTTAATTGCCAATTAATCATTATTGCTACAACGAATGAATGTTATTTCTTTCAGTGACACGATAGAATGAATCTACGCTGAGGTAACGTTCGCAGTGATGTTGATCAAGTTCAGCTGACAACTGAATTTGCATAGCTCACCGTCTCTCTGTTTTTTTTTTCTTCACATTTGATAAAGATATTAAAGTAGTTTTTTAATTTTTCCTTGTTGTTAAAATTAAAAATAGTTTTTTAATATTATTTCATGTCACTGTTCCCACCAGTAGTTGCACAAGTTAAGGTTATGCACAATGACGAAAGCACGTTAGGGCTAGCCCTCTTGGAACTCATTGAGATTGCATTGCAGTGGCTGCAGTTCGAAAAAAAAAAAGATCTTTGAATGGAAGTCTATGAGAGCACTCTGGGCGATTCACAGTTTCAATGTAATAAGACGACATTGAGCACAGGCAAGGAGCGGCGCAGCGCGACCTGGCCGTTGAGAGCGTCAAGGGGAGTTTAAATAAAGGCAACTTTATGGTAATGAGCTATGACGCGATTGGGCAGAAACCAATCGGAAAGTAGAAGTCCACCGCCTGAGAGGATTCAAGAGAACGCAGCTCCAACCACATTAGTTCCCAAGCACAATGGAGTTTCTTGTTTGCAATAATCAGTGACTACGTTTACAAGCTGTTAAAATTCGGGGATATGCCGAAACGCTTTACAAGACCAAATATTTGGGTTAGAAAAGGGGTACCCCAGGTATAATATCCCGGTTTTTACCAGTGTTTACATGGCCGTGCGCGACCGGGTTATTGCTAATATCCCGGTTTTGAACGGGTTATTGGCTGCATGTAAACGTAGTCTATGACGTGTCCCTGTTTGCGTACAGGGACATAAAAATAAATTAAAAGTGATATGTGGACCAAGGTGTCTGAGATTGTTCATTTTCCTGGTGAGTTGCTGATGTGCAGTAACTATAGGAATAAAAATCTAATGATACAATAAATAATGTACTGTAGTCCCAGTTTACTTTTAAACAAATGTACCTGATTATACTTACATTAAGTAATGTTTATACTTGATTATATTTACTTAAGTAGCATTTTCAATGCAAGACTTTTACTTGCATCAGAGTATTTTTACAGTGCTTTATATATTATTAGGTAAAGGATCTTAATACTTCGTCCACAACAATATTTAATGAGGTTAACTTCTAATGTTACCCTCCTTGTGGTTAGTCTGCATGAGATCAACAAGCTTGTTTGCTTTGCAGCCACTTTAAATACAAAATAATCATTCGATCTACCTCAGAGCTCAGGAATCTTTCTGCAGTGTGGTGAGCAGAGCGGCAAGAGCGATTTATGACGCCGGCGGTGTGAACGCACAGTCAAGCAGGTTTGGCGAATTGAAGGCGGATCCACCTAGGAGTCTCCTGCTGATGCAAATTTCGGAGCAGATTTGCAAAACAATTGATTCAGATCGGGACTACAGAGCATGTTTCGCGAATCATTTGATCGGGGCTTCGGAGCCAATTCGCAAAACATTTGATTCAGATCGGGACTCCGAAGCGCGTTTCGCGAATCATTTGATCGGGGCTTCGGAGTTCGCAAAATATTTGATTCAGATCGGGACTCCGAAGCGCATTTCGCTAATCATTTGATCGGGGCTTCGGAGTCACAAAACATTTGATTCAGATCGGGACTCCGAAGCGCATTTCGCTAATCATTTGATCGGGGCTTCAGAGTCGCAAAACATTTGATTCAGATCGGGACTCCGAAGCTGTTTCACGAATCATTTGATCGGGGCTTCGGAGTCGCAAAACATTTGATTCAGATCGGGACTCCGAAGCGTGTTTCACGAATCATTTGATCGGGGCTTCGGAGTCGCAAAACATTTGATTCAGATCGGGACTCCGAAGCGCGTTTCAGGAATCATTTGATCGGGGCTTCGGAGTCGCAAAACATTTGATTCAGATCGGGACTCCGAAGCGGGTTTCAGGAATCATTTAATCGGGGCTTCGGAGTCGCAAAACATTTGATTCAGATCGGGACTCCGAAGCGCGTTTCAGGAATCATTTGATCGGGGCTTCGGAGTCGCAAAACATTTGATTCAGATCGGGACTCCGAAGCGCGTTTCAGGAATCATTTGATCGGGGCTTCGGAGTCGCAAAACATTTGATTCAGATCGGGACTCCGAAGCGCGTTTCGCGAATCATTTGAGATCAGGCGTTTCGAGCGGATTTGATTTCTATCATGTGTAAGGTCCAGACACTCGGCCCAAGGAAGGTATCCGGTGCTGGATGAAGGTTTCCTGCGTGTTCTGTCTTTCAGCGCGTAAAGTTATTCAGTTTAGGTTAAACTCAAATCTGACTCCATTTTATTATTTAATCTGACTCCATTTTAGTATGACCTCGAATTTAGGTTGAAATGCAAATTGGTTGTATGCCTTTTTAATTAATATTCTTCTGACATTTGATTATTCTAGTTAACTCTATTTTTATATTAACTCATTCATTCGGGTGCTCATGTTGCTAACAAGGATACAACGTAATCTACTAGTCAATAATTACAGAGTAAGACAGAATAGAATCAAAATGTAACAATTTATTTACAGTCAGGTAGATATGTATTTTGCCAATTACATATCCAATTGAAACACATCAATATAAAACCTCAATATCATATACAAATCATATCAATATAATCATATCAATATAAAACATCAAATTCTCAAAGATGAATCTACAAGTAAAATATGCATACCTGACCTTAGAAAATACATAGTATGAAGTGAAGAGACACACAACACACTATGGGCTTTCTGGCTACAGAAATCGCCCTGATCCTTTTGCTGCAATCCTTTAAATACCTCAGACCAAGACAAACATCCCCCGAGATGAAGACAGAAACTAACAATTGGAATTTGCATTACCTCAGGTCCCAAGCCTGGCTGATTTTACACCTCAATGGGAATAGCGGGTAATTTACATGGAGGGCCCTAGGAAAGGACACTCCCATCACAGTAATCAAGATATCTCTTGACTCTTCAGATCTGTATTATCTTCTAATCTACTTTTGTGAGAGTGAGACCATTGTACCAGTTGCACTGAGACATTTCCAATGATACTAGACATGAGTGTTAGTTCACTTGCATTGACATTTTCATGTAATCATTTTGAGCAGACTGAGTAGAAGGAAGAATGGGTGAAGGGATTTAAAATGAAACAAATGGCCAGAAGGGGAGGAGGTCTCCTGCTCCTCCACTCTGTGGGGTGTTTCGAAGATGCCCGTGTATGTTTGTATTGTCTGTTTCTCAGGAGTTCAAAGTATCTCAGGTTCTTTCGTCCTTACACATGTAGTTGTCTAGATCAACTTTTAATAAAGAGAAAAGAGGTTTAGGGACAGATATTTGTTAATAGCCTGTCAGTAATCCCACAGTCCATAGCATCAGTAACTGTTTAATTGAGTAAGGGAAAATTAAAACAAAATAGGACGAGTTTCAATTTGTATTTTATTTTTGTAGCAATGGTCATCTTAACCTCTGTACAGTGTTCAGGGTATTTCAGGACCCCAAATTAAATTCTAATTCTAATACTGCATCATACAAGTGTTTATTTGAGTTGAATATTTCGATATTCATGTAAGGAAACGAAGCCATAATTTGAGTTTTTTTAAGTTTACATTTACATTTATTCATTTAGCAGACACTTTTATCCAAAGCGACTTAAATGAGGATCAAAAACAACACAACAAACAACAAAAAGAGCAACAAAAAGTTTATAAGCGAGAATAAACAAGATGCATGCAAAATGAAGGCAGATATTGTCTGATATATTAAGAAATAATATAAAACAAAAATGCTAAAACAATTTGCCAAAATATTTGACTCAAAAAGTCCAGATGATTCAAGCTGTTTGTGTAACAGCTGCAACAGAGATTATTAACCATAAATGAAAACATTTAAAACTCTGATTCCTCGAATTTATAAAAATAAATAAAAATTTAGCAAAACATTACATTCAGATGATATGTGAGTTCAGACTCTGTAAATAAATTAAAAGTGATATGTGGACCAAGGTGTCTGAGTTTGTTCATTTTCCTGGTGAGTTGCTTATGTGGAGTAACGTTAAAGGAATAAAAATCTAATGCTACAATAAATAGTGTACTGTAAGTCCCAGTTTACTTTTAAAGAAATTTCCCTGATTATACTTACATTAAGTAATGTTTATAATTGATTATATTTACTTTAGTAGCGTTTTCAATGCAATACTTTTACTTGCATCAGAATATTTTTACAGTGCTTTATACATTATTAGGTAAAGGATCTTAATACTTCGTCCACAACAATATTTAATGAGGTTAACTTCTAACGTTACCCTCCTTGTGGTTAGTCAGCATGAGATCAACAAGCTTGTTTGATTTGCAGCCACTTTAAATACAAAAAAAATCATTCGATCTACCTCAGAGCTCACGAATCTTTCTGCAGCGTGGTGAGCAGAGCGGCAAGAGCGATTTTTGACGCCGGCGGTGTGAACGCACAGTCAAGCGGGTTTGGCGAATTGAAGGCGGATCCACCTAGGAGTCTCCTGCTGATGCAAATTTCTGAGCGGATTTGCAAAACAATTGATTCAGATCGGGACTACAGAGCTTGTTTCGGGAATCATTTGATCGGGGCTTCGGAGTCGCAAAACATTTGATTCAGATCGGGACTCCGAAGCGCGTTTCAGGAATCATTTGATCGGGGCTTCGGAGTCGCAAAACATTTGATTCAGATCGGGACTCCGAAGCGCATTTCGCTAATCATTTGATCGGGGCTTCAGAGTCGCAAAACATTTGATTCAGATCGGGACTCCGAAGCGCATTTCGCTAATCATTTGATCGGGGCTTCGGAGTCGCAAAACATTTGATTCAGATCGGGACTCCAAAGCGCATTTCAGGAATCATTTGATCGGGGCTTCAGAGTCGCAAAACATTTGATTCAGATCGGGACTCCGAAGCGCGTTTCAGGAATCATTTGATCGGGGCTTCGGAGTCGCAAAACATTTGATTCAGATCGGGACTCCGAAGCGCGTTTCAGGAATCATTTGATCGGGGCTTCGGAGTCGCAAAACATTTGATTCAGATCGGGACTCCGAAGCGCGTTTCAGGAATCATTTGATCGGGGCTTCGGAGTCGCAAAACATTTGATTCAGATCGGGACTCCGAAGCGCGTTTCGCGAATCATTTGAGATCAGGCCTTTCGAGCGGATTTGATTTCTATCATGTACTTGTCTAGATCAACTTTTAATAAAGAGAAAAGAGGTTTAGGGACAGATATTTGTTAATAGCCTGTCAGTAATCCCACAGTCCATAGCATCAGTAACTGTTTAATTGAGTAAGGGAAAATTAAAACAAGATAGGACGAGTTTCAATTTGTATTTTATTTTTGTAGCAATGGTCATCTTAACCTCTGTACAGTGTTCAGGGTATTTCAGGACCCCAAATTAAATTCTAATTCTAATACTGCATCATACAAGTGTTTATTTGAGTTGAATATTTCGATATTCATGTAAGGAAACGAAGCCATAATTTGAGTTTTTTTAAGTTTACATTTACATTTATTCATTTAGCAGACACTTTTATCCAAAGCGACTTAAATGAGGATCAAAAACAACACAACAAACAACAAAAAGAGCAACAAAAAGTTTATAAGCGAGAATAAACAAGATGCATGCAAAATGAAGGCAGATATTGTCTGATATATTAAGAAATAATATAAAACAAAAATGCTAAAACAATTTGCCAAAATATTTGACTCAAAAAGTCCAGATGATTCAAGCTGTTTGTGTAACAGCTGCAACAGAGATTATTAACCATAAATGAAAACATTTAAAACTCTGATTCCTCGAATTTATAAAAATAAATAAAAATGTAGCAAAACATTACATTCAGATGATATGTGAGTTCAGACTCTGTAAATAAATTAAAAGTGATATGTGGACCAAGGTGTCTGAGTTTGTTCATTTTCCTGGTGAGTTGCTTATGTGGAGTAACGTTAAAGGAATAAAAATCTAATGCTACAATAAATAGTGTACTGTAAGTCCCAGTTTACTTTTAAAGAAATTTCCCTGATTATACTTACATTAAGTAATGTTTATAATTGATTATATTTACTTTAGTAGCGTTTTCAATGCAAAACTTTTACTTGCATCAGAATATTTTTACAGTGCTTTATACATTATTAGGTAAAGGATCTTAATACTTCGTCCACAACAATATTTAATGAGGTTAACATCTAACGTTACCCTCCTTGTGGTTAGTCAGCATGAGATCAACAAGCTTGTTTGATTTGCAGCCACTTTAAATACAAAAAAAATCATTCGATCTACCTCAGAGCTCACGAACCTTTCTGCAGCGTGGTGAGCAGAGCGGCAAGAGCGATTTTTGACGCCGGAGGTGTGAACGCACAGTCAAGCGGGTTTGGCGAATTGAAGGCGGATCCACCTAGGAGTCTCCTGCTGATGCAAATTTCTGAGCAGATTTGCAAAACAATTGATTCAGATCGGGACTACAGAGCTTGTTTCGGGAATCATTTGATCGGGGCTTCGGAGTCGCAAAACATTTGATTCAGATCGGGACTCCGAAGCGCGTTTCGCGAATCATTTGATCGGGGCTTCGGAGTCGCAAAACATTTGATTCAGATCGGGACTCCGAAGCGCATTTCGCTAATCATTTGATCGGGGCTTCGGAGTCGCAAAACATTTGATTCAGATCGGGACTCCGAAGCGCATTTCGCTAATCATTTGATCGGGGCTTCGGAGTCGCAAAACATTTGATTCAGATCGGGACTCCAAAGCGCGTTTCAGGAATCATTTGATCGGGGCTTCAGAGTCGCAAAACATTTGATTCAGATCGGGACTCCGAAGCGCGTTTCAGGAATCATTTGATCGGGGCTTCGGAGTCGCAAAACATTTGATTCAGATCGGGACTCCGAAGCGCGTTTCAGGAATCATTTGATCGGGGCTTCGGAGTCGCAAAACATTTGATTCAGATCGGGACTCCGAAGCGGGTTTCACGAATCATTTGATCGGGGCTTCGGAGTCGCAAAACATTTGATTCAGATCGGGACTCCGAAGCGCGTTTCACGAATCATTTGATCGGGGCTTCGGAGTCGCAAAACATTTGATTCAGATCGGGACTCCGAAGCGCGTTTCACGAATCATTTGATCGGGGCTTCGGAGTCGCAAAACATTTGATTCAGATCGGGACTCTGAAGCGCGTTTCAGGAATCATTTGATCGGGGCTTCGGAGTCGCAAAACATTTGATTCAGATCGGGACTCCGAAGCGCGTTTCAGGAATCATTTGATCGGGGCTTCGGAGTCGCAAAACATTTGATTCAGATCGGGACTCCGAAGCGCGTTTCGCGAATCATTTGAGATCAGGCCTTTTGAGCGGATTTGATTTCTATCATGTACTTGTCTAGATCAACTTTTAATAAAGAGAAAAGAGGTTTAGGGACAGATATTTGTTAATAGCCTGTCAGTAATCCCACAGTCCATAGCATCAGTAACTGTTTAATTGAGTAAGGGAAAATTAAAACAAAATAGGACGAGTTTCAATTTGTATTTTATTTTTGTAGCAATGGTCATCTTAACCTCTGTATAGTGTTCAGGGTATTTCAGGACCCCAAATTAAAATCTAATTCTAATACTGCATCATACAAGTGTTTATTTGAGTTGAGTATTTCGATATTCATGTAAGGAAACGAAGACATAATTTGAGTTTTTTTAAGTTTACATTTAAATTTATTCATTTAGCAGACGCTTTTATCCAAAGCGACTTAAATGAGGATCAAAAACAACACAAAAAAAAACAACAAAAAAGCAACAAAAGTTTATAAGCGAGAATAAACAAGATGCATGCAAAATGAAGGCAGATATTATCTGATATGTTAAGAAATAATATAAAATAAAAATGCAAAAAACATTTGCCAAAATATTTGTCTCAAAAAGTCCAGATGATTCAAGCTGTTCGTGACTGTGAGTGTAACAGCAGCAGCAGAGATTATTAACCGTAAATGAAAACATTTAAAACTCTGATTCCTCGATTTATAAAAAATAAATAAAAATGTAGCAAAACATTACATTCAGATGATATGTGAGTTCAGACTGTATAAATAAATTAAAAGTGATACGTGGACCAAGGTGTCTGAGATTGTTCATTTTTCTGGTGAGTTGCTGATGTGGAGTAACGTTATAGGAATAAAAATCTAATGATACAATAAATAATGTACTGTAGTCCCAGTTTACTTTTAAACAAATTTCCCTGATTATACTTACATTAAGTAATCTTTATACTTGATTATATTTACTTAAGTAGCATTTTCAATGCAAGACTTTTACTTGCATCAGAGTATTTTTACAGTGCTTTATACATTATTAGGTAAAGGATCTTAATACTTTGTCCACAACAATATTTAATGAGGTTAACTTCTAACGTTACCCTCCTTGTGGTTAGTCAGCACGAGATCAGCAAGCTTGTTTTCTTTGCGGCCACTTTAAATACAAAATAATAATTCGATCTACCTCAGAGCTCACGAATCTTTCTGCAGCGTGGTGAGCAGAGCGGCAAGAGCGGTTTTTGACGATGGCGGTGTGAATGCACAGTCACGCAGATTTGGCGAATTGAAGGCCGATCCGCCTAGGAGTCTCCTGCTGATGCACATTTCGGAGCGGATTTGCTAAATATTTGATTCAGATCGGGACTCCGAAGCGCGTTTCGCGAATCATTTGAGATCATGCCTTTCAAGCGGATTTGGTTTCTATCATGTACTTGTCTAGATCAACTTTTAATAAAGAGAAAATAGGTTTAGAGACAGATATTTGTTAATAGCCTGTCAGTAATCCCACAGTCCATAGCATCAGTAACTGTATTATTTAGTAAGGGAAAATTAAAACAAAATTGAACGAGTTTCAATTTTTATTTTATTTTTGTAGCAATGGACATCTTAACCTCTGTGCAGTGTTCAGGGTATTTCAGGACCCCAAATTAAATTCTAATTCTAATACTGCATCATACAAGTGTTTATTTGAGTTGAATATTTCGATATTCATGTAAGGAAACGAAGCCATAATTTGAGTTTTTTTAAGTTTACATTTACATTTATTCATTTAGCAGACACTTTTATCCAAAGCGATTTAAATGAGGATCAAAAACAACACAACAAACAACAAAAAGAGCAACAAAAAGTTTATAAGCGAGAATAAACAAGATGCATGCAAAATGAAGGCAGATATTGTCTGATATATTAAGAAATAATATAAAACAAAAATGCTAAAACAATTTGCCAAAATATTTGACTCAAAAGGTCCAGATGATTCAAGCTGTTTGTGTAACAGCTGCAACAGAGATTATTAACCATAAATGAAAACATTTAAAACTCTGATTCCTCGAATTTATAAAAATAAATAAAAATGTAGCAAAACATTACATTCAGATGATATGTGAGTTCAGACTCTGTAAATAAATTAAAAGTGATATGTGGACCAAGGTGTCTGAGTTTGTTCATTTTCCTGGTGAGTTGCTTATGTGGAGTAACGTTAAAGGAATAAAAATCTAATGCTACAATAAATAGTGTACTGTAAGTCCCAGTTTACTTTTAAAGAAATTTCCCTGATTATACTTACATTAAGTAATGTTTATAATTGATTATATTTACTTTAGTAGCGTTTTCAATGCAAAACTTTTACTTGCATCAGAATATTTTTACAGTGCTTTATACATTATTAGGTAAAGGATCTTAATACTTCGTCCACAACAATATTTAATGAGGTTAACTTCTAACGTTACCCTCCTTGTGGTTAGTCAGCATGAGATCAACAAGCTTGTTTGATTTGCAGCCACTTTAAATACAAAAAAAATCATTCGATCTACCTCAGAGCTCACGAACCTTTCTGCAGTGTGGTGAGCAGAGCGGCAAGAGCGATTTTTGACGCCGGCGGTGTGAACGCACAGTCAAGCGGGTTTGGCGAATTGAAGGCGGATCCACCTAGGAGTCTCCTGCTGATGCAAATTTCTGAGCAGATTTGCAAAACAATTGATTCAGATCGGGACTACAGAGCTTGTTTCGGGAATCATTTGATCGGGGCTTCGGAGTCGCAAAACATTTGATTCAGATCGGGACTCCGAAGCGCGTTTCAGGAATCATTTGATCGGGGCTTCGGAGTCGCAAAACATTTGATTCAGATCGGGACTCCGAAGCGCATTTCGCTAATCATTTGATCGGGGCTTCGGAGTCGCAAAACATTTGATTCAGATCGGGACTCCGAAGCGCATTTCGCTAATCATTTGATCGGGGCTTCGGAGTCGCAAAACATTTGATTCAGATCGGGACTCCAAAGCGCGTTTCAGGAATCATTTGATCGGGGCTTCGGAGTCGCAAAACATTTGATTCAGATCGGGACTCCGAAGCGCGTTTCAGGAATCATTTGATCGGGGCTTCGGAGTCGCAAAACATTTGATTCAGATCGGGACTCCGAAGCGCGTTTCACGAATCATTTGATCGGGGCTTCGGAGTCGCAAAACATTTGATTCAGATCGGGACTCCGAAGCGCGTTTCAGGAATCATTTGATCGGGGCTTCGGAGTCGCAAAACATTTGATTCAGATCGGGACTCCGAAGCGCGTTTCACGAATCATTTGATCGGGGCTTCGGAGTCGCAAAACATTTGATTCAGATCGGGACTCCGAAGCGCGTTTCACGAATCATTTGATCGGGGCTTCGGAGTCGCAAAACATTTGATTCAGATCGGGACTCCGAAGCGCGTTTCACGAATCATTTGATCGGGGCTTCGGAGTCGCAAAACATTTGATTCAGATCGGGACTCTGAAGCGCGTTTCAGGAATCATTTGATCGGGGCTTCGGAGTCGCAAAACATTTGATTCAGATCGGGACTCCGAAGCGCGTTTCAGGAATCATTTGATCGGGGCTTCGGAGTCGCAAAACATTTGATTCAGATCGGGACTCCGAAGCGCGTTTCGCGAATCATTTGAGATCAGGCCTTTCGAGCGGATTTGATTTCTATCATGTACTTGTCTAGATCAACTTTTAATAAAGAGAAAAGAGGTTTAGGGACAGATATTTGTTAATAGCCTGTCAGTAATCCCACAGTCCATAGCATCAGTAACTGTTTAATTGAGTAAGGGAAAATTAAAACAAAATAGGACGAGTTTCAATTTGTATTTTATTTTTGTAGCAATGGTCATCTTAACCTCTGTATAGTGTTCAGGGTATTTCAGGACCCCAAATTAAAATCTAATTCTAATACTGCATCATACAAGTGTTTATTTGAGTTGAGTATTTCGATATTCATGTAAGGAAACGAAGACATAATTTGAGTTTTTTTAAGTTTACATTTAAATTCATTCATTTAGCAGACGCTTTTATCCAAAGCGACTTAAATGAGGATCAAAAACAACACAAAAAAAACAACAAAAAGGCAACAAAAGTTTATAAGCGAGAATAAACAAGATGCATGCAAAATGAAGGCAGATATTATCTGATATGTTAAGAAATAATATAAAATAAAAATGCAAAAAACATTTGCCAAAATATTTGTCTCAAAAAGTCCAGATGATTCAAGCTGTTCGTGACTGTGAGTGTAACAGCAGCAGCAGAGATTATTAACCGTAAATGAAAACATTTAAAACTCTGATTCCTCGATTTATAAAAAATAAATAAAAATGTAGCAAAACATTACATTCAGATGATATGTGAGTTCAGACTGTATAAATAAATTAAAAGTGATACGTGGACCAAGGTGTCTGAGATTGTTCATTTTTCTGGTGAGTTGCTGATGTGGAGTAACTTTATAGGAATAAAAATCTAATGATACAATAAATAATGTACAGTAGTCCCAGTTTACTTTTAAACAAATTTCCCTGATTATACTTACATTAAGTAATCTTTATACTTGATTATATTTACTTAAGTAGCATTTTCAATGCAAGACTTTTACTTGCATCAGAGTATTTTTACAGTGCTTTATACATTATTAGGTAAAGGATCTTAATACTTTGTCCACAACAATATTTAATGAGGTTAACTTCTAACGTTACCCTCCTTGTGGTTAGTCAGCACGAGATCAGCAAGCTTGTTTTCTTTGCGGCCACTTTAAATACAAAATAATAATTCGATCTACCTCAGAGCTCACGAATCTTTCTGCAGCGTGGTGAGCAGAGCGGCAAGAGCGATTTTTGACGATGGCGGTGTGAATGCACAGTCACGCAGATTTGGCGAATTGAAGGCCGATCCGCCTAGGAGTCTCCTGCTGATGCACATTTCGGAGCGGATTTGCTAAATATTTGATTCAGATCGGGACTCCGAAGCGCGTTTCGCGAATCATTTGAGATCAGGCCTTTCAAGCGGATTTGGTTTCTATCATGTACTTGTCTAGATCAACTTTTAATAAAGAGAAAATAGGTTTAGAGACAGATATTTGTTAATAGCCTGTCAGTAATCCCACAGTCCATAGCATCAGTAACTGTATTATTTAGTAAGGGAAAATTAAAACAAAATTGAATGAGTGAATTGACCTCTGTGCAGTGTTCAGGGTATTTCAGGACCCCAAATTAAATTCTAATTCTAATACTGCATCATACAAGTGTTTATTTGAGTTGAATATTTCGATATTCATGTAAGGAAACGAAGCCATAATTTGAGTTTTTTTAAGTTTACATTTACATTTATTCATTTAGCAGACACTTTTATCCAAAGCGACTTAAATGAGGATCAAAAACAACACAACAAACAACAAAAAGAGCAACAAAAAGTTTATAAGCGAGAATAAACAAGATGCATGCAAAATGAAGGCAGATATTGTCTGATATATTAAGAAATAATATAAAACAAAAATGCTAAAACAATTTGCCAAAATATTTGACTCAAAAGGTCCAGATGATTCAAGCTGTTTGTGTAACAGCTGCAACAGAGATTATTAACCATAAATGAAAACATTTAAAACTCTGATTCCTCGAATTTATAAAAATAAATAAAAATGTAGCAAAACATTACATTCAGATGATATGTGAGTTCAGACTCTGTAAATAAATTAAAAGTGATATGTGGACCAAGGTGTCTGAGTTTGTTCATTTTCCTGGTGAGTTGCTTATGTGGAGTAACGTTAAAGGAATAAAAATCTAATGCTACAATAAATAGTGTACTGTAAGTCCCAGTTTACTTTTAAAGAAATTTCCCTGATTATACTTACATTAAGTAATGTTTATAATTGATTATATTTACTTTAGTAGCGTTTTCAATGCAATACTTTTACTTGCATCAGAATATTTTTACAGTGCTTTATACATTATTAGGTAAAGGATCTTAATACTTCGTCCACAACAATATTTAATGAGGTTAACTTCTAACGTTACCCTCCTTGTGGTTAGTCAGCATGAGATCAACAAGCTTGTTTGACTTGCAGCCACTTTAAATACAAAAAAAATCATTCGATCTACCTCAGAGCTCACGAATCTTTCTGCAGCGTGGTGAGCAGAGCAGCAAGAGCGATTTTTGACGCCGGCGGTGTGAACGCACAGTCAAGCGGGTTTGGCGAATTGAAGGCGGATCCACCTAGGAGTCTCCTGCTGATGCAAATTTCTGAGCAGATTTGCAAAACAATTGATTCAGATCGGGACTACAGAGCTTGTTTCGGGAATCATTTGATCGGGGCTTCGGAGTCGCAAAACATTTGATTCAGATCGGGACTCCGAAGCGCGTTTCAGGAATCATTTGATCGGGGCTTCGGAGTCGCAAAACATTTGATTCAGATCGGGACTCCGAAGCGCATTTCGCTAATCATTTGATCGGGGCTTCGGAGTCGCAAAACATTTGATTCAGATCGGGACTCCGAAGCGCATTTCGCTAATCATTTGATCGGGGCTTCGGAGTCGCAAAACATTTGATTCAGATCGGGACTCCAAAGCGCGTTTCAGGAATCATTTGATCGGGGCTTCAGAGTCGCAAAACATTTGATTCAGATCGGGACTCCGAAGCGCGTTTCAGGAATCATTTGATCGGGGCTTCGGAGTCGCAAAACATTTGATTCAGATCGGGACTCCGAAGCGCGTTTCACGAATCATTTGATCGGGGCTTCGGAGTCGCAAAACATTTGATTCAGATCGGGACTCTGAAGCGCGTTTCAGGAATCATTTGATCGGGGCTTCGGAGTCGCAAAACATTTGATTCAGATCGGGACTCCGAAGCGCGTTTCAGGAATCATTTGATCGGGGCTTCGGAGTCGCAAAACATTTGATTCAGATCGGGACTCCGAAGCGCGTTTCGCGAATCATTTGAGATCAGGCCTTTCGAGCGGATTTGATTTCTATCATGTACTTGTCTAGATCAACTTTTAATAAAGAGAAAAGAGGTTTAGGGACAGATTTTTGTTAATAGCCTGTCAGTAATCCCACAGTCCATAGCATCAGTAACTGTTTAATTGAGTAAGGGAAAATTAAAACAAAATAGGACGAGTTTCAATTTGTATTTTATTTTTGTAGCAATGGTGTTAAAAGTATTGCGCCCTTATACATTAGATTACAGTATACAAAATTAGCTTTAGTTTCTATTTGGAGGTATACGGTTGTGTACGTGATGACGTTATATCATTACGTGATGTTCTCAGCTAAAAAGCAAAGATGTGAACTGATGTTATGTTCAAGTGATGCTGCTAAAATAAAAAGCTGCTGAAGAAAGGATAAGCACTGAGCTACGTTTTGTTTGTTTTCCCACACGCGAGTGAAAGTGAATAGCGCACTCGGGTGCTCAACAGGTTATGGGCCCAGTCACGGAAACAAACGAGCGTGAGTAAAGTTAAGTTCAGTCAGACGCGACGTATAACGCGTGCCATAAAGCTAACGATAAAGCTAAACTGAAGAAACATATAAGAAGAAAGGTCGGTGATCCTACAAAATGGCGAACAGAGCGGTAGGAGTCATGGCACACTCTTTGTTTGATGGATCTGAAGATAAATATGATCTTTGGGAAACGAGATTCTTAAGCTATCTACACACTCTAAAGCTAAAAGAGACTATTTTGCATGAGCCCACCGGTGCTAATGAAGAACAGCTAGCTGAAGACAGACGGAAGAACGCTGATTGCTATGCTGAACTTGTAAGACTGATAGATGATAAAAGCCTATCACTGATAAGACATGAAGCTGCTGACGATGGCAGGAAAGCCCTAAGAATACTGAAAGAACATTATTCAGGGAAAAGCAAGCCACGGATAATAAATATGTACACATCGTTAACTCAGCTATGCATGTCAGACAATGAGAGTGTTACAGACTACTTGATAAGAGCAGAGAACATCATCACAGCACTGAGAGATGCAGGAGAAACCATGAGTGATGGATTAACCATAGCGATGGTTCTTCGTGGATTACCTGATATTTTCAAGCCGCTAGCCGTCCACATAACACAGAATGAGGACGACGTTACATTCACAGATTTTAAGAGAAGACTGCGGATTTACGAAGAGGCGGAGAAAATGAAAGGAACAGAATCCACAGATAATGTGATGAAGACACAGACGAGACAAGGAAAGGGTCCTGCCAGGTACCACACTAAAGAAAGAAAAGATGAAGACACAAATATGACATGTTACAAATGTGGAATAAAGGGACACAGAGCGAGAAAATGTTAAAAGAGAGTGTGGTGCAATCATTGTAAAAATAGTACACACGCTGAGTTTCTGTGTAAGAAAAAGGGTGACCAAGATGGCGTCAGAAAGGTTACAGATGAACACAATAATGACCCAGACCATGACCATCTCTTCAAAGCTGAACACTCAGAATATGAAAAACCAGCAAACAAAGTAAAGATGAAAGGGATCATGGTAGACGCAGGAGCTACGTCTCATATTGTGAGTGACATCAGAAAGTTCAGAAGTTTTGATAGCTCTTTTCAACCAGAGACTCATTCAGTGGAATTAGCAGACGGAACGAAGTGCAGCGGAATGGCGCAACAAAGAGGAACGGCAGTGATTTATCTCCTAGATGACGCTGGAAAACAGCACACTGCACAGCTACGGGACGCGCTATACATGCCTTCGTACCCACATGACATTTTCTCGGTAGCAAGAGCGACAAATGGAGGAGCAACAATCATTTTCAAAAGAGGAGACAATCACTTGATAACCAAAAACGAAAGCAGGTTTGATATTCATGAAAGTGGAAACTTGTACTATTTACCAACACTAGAAGAGGATGTTGACCAGTGCAAAGTGTGTCATGATTTACAAACCTGGCATGAAATTCTGGGACATTGTAACTACGAAGATTTAAAGAAGCTACAAGATGTAGTAAGAGGCATGGAGATAAAAGGAAATAAAGTGAAAGAGAAACAGCTATGTGAAGTGTGTACACAAGGAAAATTCACGCAGACCAGAAACAGGGAGCCAGACAGAAAGGCAAAGAAACCCCTAGAACTAATTCACACGGATCTGGCCGGCCCCATGCCAACACAGAGCAAGGAAGGACACAGATATGCACAGTCATTCACAGATGACTATTCAGGTACTATGTTTGTGTATTTCTTGAAGACTAAAGGTGACACAACACAAGCTACAGAGAAGTTTTTAGCTGACATTGCACCTTTTGGAGAAATCAAGTGCATCCGTTCAGATAACGGCACTGAATTCATGAGTCGAGATTTTCAAACACTGTTAACAAGGAATAAGATTCGACACGAAACATCTGCGCCTTATTCACCACATCAGAACGGCACAGCAGAGAGAGGATGGAGAACACTCTATGAAATGAGTAGGTGCTTACTGATAGAGAGTGAATTACCAGATGAGTTGTGGAACTACGCTATGCAAACATCAGCCTACGTGAGGAATAGGTGCTACAGTAGACGTACAAAGAAGACAGCATACGAGTTATTCACAGGCAAAAAGCCAGATCTTTCCAAGATGCAGAAATTTGGATCAACATGTTTTGCTTACAAACAAGAGAAAAGCAAATTTGACTTAAGATGCGAACAAGGTGTTTTCATAGGCTACGACAAGAACAGCCCAGCCTATCTAGTGTACTATCCTAACACTGAAAAAGTCCAAAAGCACAGATTGGTGAAGTTTACAGCAAAGACAATCAGTGAAAGAGAAACACAGACATCTGAGACACACACAGGATATGAAAATATGAATCCAAAGATCTTCAGCAGTGAACTTAATGTTGATCAAAGTATGGAGGATGAACCAGATCAGGGTTTTCAGAGGGATGTTCCAGAGATTTCGCCTGAACAAGCTGATCCCAACCAGTCAGGTAGAGTTGCAGAAACCGTGTCCAGAAAGAACCCACCAAGAACCAGGAAGATGCCAGCTCACCTACAGGATTTTGAAATTGAGGACACAGAAGACAAACTGCAAACATGCATAGATTTTTGCTACAGAGCAGTATGTGACATACCTCAAACCTACCAGGACGCCATAACATCAACAAAATCCAAGCAATGGAAGGATGCTATGGACAAAGAAATGCGATCATTGGAGGAGAATAAGACCTTCACACTCACGAAATTGCCACCAGGAAGACAACCAGTAGGAGGAAGATGGGTTTACGCACTCAAAAGAGACATTGACGGATCTGAAAAATACAAAGCAAGATTTGTGGCGAAAGGTTACAGTCAGAAACAAGGGACTGATTACGATGAAACATTCTCACCCACAGCTGACATGACAAGTGTGAGAGTGGTTATGCAGAAAGCAGCGCAAGAAAATCTGATTTTGCATCAGATGGACGTTGAGACAGCTTACTTACATGCACCAATAGATCACAAGATCTATATGGAACAACCGGAGGGTTATGAGCAAAAATCTGAAAGAGATGCAAAGTTAGTATGCAAGCTAAAGAAATCTCTCTATGGCCTTAAGCAATCTGGCAGAAACTGGAATGCTGTGTTACATGTATGTTTGACAGAGAATGGTTTTACACAAAACCCAGCTGATAACTGTGTGTACACAAAAGAAAAGCCAAATGAGAAAGTAATCCTGATAGTATGGGTTGATGATTTAATTATAGCTGCTAACAATGAAAGTGTTCTGAAAAATGTGAAAACAATGCTCACAGAACGGTTCAAAATGAAAGACATGGGAAGGTTGAAACATTTCCTGGGCATAGATTTTGAACAATCAGAGGGTCTAGTCAAAATGTCACAGGAAAGATATGTGAGAAAAATACTAGATCGTTTCGACATGCAGAACTGTAAATCTAGGGAAACTCCATGTGAACCAAAGCTTGATTTTACAGAAAATGCTGAAAAAATGAAAGAGCCAAAAAGGTTCAGGGAGGCAGTAGGAAGTTTAATATACTTGTCCACTTGCACGAGACCAGATTTGAGTTTTGTCGTCAGTAAACTATCTCAGTATTTTGCTGAACCAACAGAACAGCACTGGAACACAGTAAAACATGTGTTCAGGTACCTTAAAGGTACAGTAGAACAGCAATTATGCTTCAGAAGGAATGACACAGAGAGGCTAGGTCTGAGTGTGTATAGTGACGCTGACTGGGCATCGGATACGAAAGACAGACGTAGTACCTCAGGATACTGTGTTAATTTAAGTGAAGGAAGCTCTTTGATTTCATGGAAAACCAGAAAACAACCAACAGTAGCCCTTTCTACTTGCGAAGCAGAATACATGTCCTTAGCATCCGCCATGCAAGAATGTATCTACTTAGAGCAGTTGCTTAAGGGTATGGACTCATACAAATACGCACAAACAAAGGTGTATGAAGATAACCAAGGTGCCATTGCATTAGCCAGAAACCCAATCTGTAGGCAAAGATGCAAGCACATTGATATCAAATACCATTTCATAAGAGAAATTGTAAATGATGGCAAAGTTATCTTGGAATATTGTCCTACAGAGACAATGATAGCTGACATAATGACAAAGCCACCCACCAAGCAGAAATTAAAGAGGTTTACTCAAGACATGTTTGGAACATAAAAAGTGTAAAAAATGTATGTAACACTAAACTTATGTGAAAGTTTATTTGTTATTTAATTTGTTAGTTTTGGTAATACAAATGGCTAAGAGCGAGTGGGGGTGTTAAAAGTATTGCGCCCTTATACATTAGATTACAGTATACAAAATTAGCTTTAGTTTCTATTTGGAGGTAAACGGTTGTGTACGTGATGACGTTATATCATTACGTGATGTTCTCAGCTAAAAAGCAAAGATGTGAACTGATGTTATGTTCAAGTGATGCTGCTAAAATAAAAAGCTGCTGAAGAAAGGATAAGCACTGAGCTACGTTTTGTTTGTTTTCCCACACGCGAGTGAAAGTGAATAGCGCACTCGGGTGCTCAACAAATGGTCATCTTAACCTCTGTATAGTGTTCAGGGTATTTCAGGACCCCAAATTAAAATCTAATTCTAATACTGCATCATACAAGTGTTTATTTGAGTTGAGTATTTCGATATTCATGTAAGGAAACGAAGACATAATTTGAGTTTTTTTAAGTTTACATTTAAATTTATTCATTTAGCAGACGCTTTTATCCAAAGCGACTTAAATGAGGATCAAAAACAACACAAAAAAAACAACAAAAAAGCAACAAAAGTTTATAAGCGAGAATAAACAAGATGCATGCAAAATGAAGGCAGATATTATCTGATATGTTAAGAAATAATATAAAATAAAAATGCAAAAAACATTTGCCAAAATATTTGTCTCAAAAAGTCCAGATGATTCAAGCTGTTCGTGACTGTGAGTGTAACAGCAGCAGCAGAGATTATTAACCGTAAATGAAAACATTTAAAACTCTGATTCCTCGATTTATAAAAAATAAATAAAAATGTAGCAAAACATTACATTCAGATGATATGTGAGTTCAGACTGTATAAATAAATTAAAAGTGATACGTGGACCAAGGTGTCTGAGATTGTTCATTTTTCTGGTGAGTTGCTGATGTGGAGTAACGTTATAGGAATAAAAATCTAATGATACAATAAATAATGTACTGTAGTCCCAGTTTACTTTTAAACAAATTTCCCTGATTATACTTACATCAAGTAATCTTTATACTTGATTATATTTACTTAAGTAACATTTTCAATGCAAGACTTTTACTTGCATCAGAGTATTTTTACAGTGCTTTATACATTATTAGGTAAAGGATCTTGATACTTTGTCCACAACAATATTTAATGAGGTTAACTTCTAACGTTACCCTCCTTGTGGTTAGTCAGCACGAGATCAGCAAGCTTGTTTTCTTTGCGGCCACTTTAAATACAAAATAATAATTCGATCTACCTCAGAGCTCACGAATCTTTCTGCAGCGTGGTGAGCAGAGCGGCAAGAGCGGTTTTTGACGATGGCGGTGTGAATGCACAGTCACGCAGATTTGGCGAATTGAAGGCCGATCCGCCTAGGAGTCTCCTGCTGATGCACATTTCGGAGCGGATTTGCTAAATATTTGATTCAGATCGGGACTCCGAAGCGCGTTTCGCGAATCATTTGAGATCAGGCCTTTCAAGCGGATTTGGTTTCTATCATGTACTTGTCTAGATCAACTTTTAATAAAGAGAAAATAGGTTTAGAGACAGATATTTGTTAATAGCCTGTCAGTAATCCCACAGTCCATAGCATCAGTAACTGTATTATTTAGTAAGGGAAAATTAAAACAAAATTGAATGAGTTTCAATTTTTATTTTATTTTTGTAGCAATGGACATCTTAACCTCTGTGCAGTGTTCAGGGTATTTCAGGACCCCAAATTAAATTCTAATTCTAATACTGCATCATACAAGTGTTTATTTGAGTTGAATATTTCGATATTCATGTAAGGAAACGAAGCCATAATTTGAGTTTTTTTAAGCTTACATTTACATTTATTCATTTAGCAGACACTTTTATCCAAAGCGACTTAAATGAGGATCAAAAACAACACAACAAACAACAAAAAGAGCAACAAAAAGTTTATAAGCGAGAATAAACAAGATGCATGCAAAATGAAGGCAGATATTGTCTGATATATTAAGAAATAATATAAAACAAAAATGCTAAAACAATTTGCCAAAATATTTGACTCAAAAGGTCCAGATGATTCAAGCTGTTTGTGTAACAGCTGCAACAGAGATTATTAACCATAAATGAAAACATTTAAAACTCTGATTCCTCGAATTTATAAAAATAAATAAAAATGTAGCAAAACATTACATTCAGATGATATGTGAGTTCAGACTCTGTAAATAAATTAAAAGTGATATGTGGACCAAGGTGTCTGAGTTTGTTCATTTTCCTGGTGAGTTGCTTATGTGGAGTAACGTTAAAGGAATAAAAATCTAATGCTACAATAAATAGTTTACTGTAAGTCCCAGTTTACTTTTAAAGAAATTTCCCTGATTATACTTACATTAAGTAATGTTTATAATTGATTATATTTACTTTAGTAGCGTTTTCAATGCAATACTTTTACTTGCATCAGAATATTTTTACAGTGCTTTATACATTATTAGGTAAAGGATCTTAATACTTCGTCCACAACAATATTTAAAGAGGTTAACTTCTAACGTTACCCTCCTTGTGGTTAGTCAGCATGAGATCAACAAGCTTGTTTGCTTTGCAGCCACTTTAAATACAAAAAAAAATCATTCGATCTACCTCAGAGCTCACGAATCTTTCTGCAGCGTGGTGAGCAGAGCGGCAAGAGCGATTTTTGACGCCGGCGGTGTGAACGCACAGTCAAGCAGGTTTGGCGAATTGAAGGCGGATCCACCTAGGAGTCTCCTGCTGATGTACATTTCGGAGCGGATTTGCTAAATATTTGATTCAGATCGGGACTCCGAAGCGCGTTTCGCGAATCATTTGATCGGGGCTTCGGAGTCGCAACACATTTGATTCAGATCGGGACTCCGAAGCGCATTTCGCGAATCATTTGATCGGGGCTTCGGAGTCGCAAAACATTTGATTCAGATCGGGACTCCGAAGCGCGTTTCGCGAATCATTTGATCGGGGCTTCGGAGTCGCAACACATTTGATTCAGATCGGGACTCCGAAGCGCATTTCGCGAATCATTTGATCGGGGCTTCGGAGTCGCAAAACATTTGATTCAGATCGGGACTCCGAAGCGCATTTCGCGAATCATTTGATCGGGGCTTCGGAGTCGCAAAACATTTGATTCAGATAAAACAAAATAGGATGAGTTTCAAGTTTTATTTTATTTTTGTAGCAATGGTCATCTTAACTTCTGTGCAGTGTTCAGGGTATTTCAGGACCCCAAATTAAATTATATTACTACATCATACAAGTGTTTATTTGAGTTGAATATTTCGATATTCATGTGAGGAAACAAAGGCATAATTTGAGTTTTTTTAAAGTTTACATTTACATTTATTCATTTAGCAGACGCTTTTATCCAAAGCGACTTAAATGAGGATAAAGAAACAACACAACAAAAAGAGCAACAAAAAGTTTATAAGCGAGAATAAACAAGATGCATTCAAAATGAAGGCAGATATTATCTGATATGTTAAGAAATAATATAAAATAAAAATGCAAAAATCATTTGCCAAAATATTTGTCTCAAAAAGTCCAGATGATTCAAGCTGTTTGTGTAACAGCTGCAACAGAGATTATTAACCATAAATGAAAACATTTAAAACTCTGATTCCTCGAATTTATAAAAATAAATAAAAATTTAGCAAAACATTACATTCAGATGATATGTGAGTTCAGACTCTGTAAATAAATTAAAAGTGATACGTGGACCAAGGTGTCTGAGATTGTTCATTTTTCTGGTGAGTTGCTGATGTGGAGTAACGTTATAGGAATAAAAATCTAATGATACAATAAATAATGTACTGTAGTCCCAGTTTACTTTTAAACAAATTTCCCTGATTATACTTACATTAAGTAATGTTTATAATTGATTATATTTACTTAAGTAGCATTTTCAATGCAAGACTTTTACTTGCATCAGTCACACGGGTTTGGCGAATTGAAGGCGATCTTTATTTGAACTACATATTTATTTTGTATAAGCATTTCATATAAAAATTTAATACTTTTTTCAAATTCCATATCAACTGTATAGTAAAAACATTAAATGAAGTGATGTTACAATTCATGATTGTCTAGATATTGGTGTTTTTAATTTCACCTCTTAAAGCACTTTCTTTTATCATTGCAAATATCAGTATTCAACATTTTGGGATTAAAACACCAAAACATTATGCATTTGTAATTGCAGGTTAAATGCATTTATATCTTGCATTAAACAGTGTGTGTGAACATCTGTCGGGGTCTCTAGAGAGCGATGTGTAGAGGATTAAAACTTGAGCCAGAGGTTCTTCACAGCTACCAGGAGACCTTTGACATTAACGTTCTTCCATCTGGTCTCATCATCCACCCTGATGCTCCACACCTTGGTGCAGATGGCAAAGTGGTGGACCCAAATGAAGAACCTCCCTGTGTCCTGGTAGAGGTTAAGTTGCCTGATGTGAAAGGGATCGGAGAGGCATCCCACATTGAGTTTATTGGGGACCATGCAAAACTGAGAAAGAAACACACAATTGGCATTCCACGGTCAGCTGATGGTTCCTGGCTTAGTTAACCTGGTGTGATCTTGTGACAAGTATGGAGAGAGTATGGAGAGATGATGAGCTGATCACAGAGATCACATCTAAAGTTGTTGAATTCTACTCTGGCATATACATTCATTTTTTGCTAGGTAGAAAATAGGCAAGAAAAAATTACCAACAAATGATGTTCCTGTTCTATAGTGAATGTAGTTCTATAGTGTTCTATTACAAGAAAAAACAGTTAACCCAATAAGTCATGCTTCAATTAATTATATGTTATTGTTATTTATGTTATATTGTTGCAACATACCTAACCCATACTGGAAAGATATGTCAGGAGGGGTTGGTGATTTCTGATGTGTTCAGAATCTGAAACGATATTGCAGATCATAAGTATAAGTAAAGAGTTAGATTTTTATAAAACATTTCTGACTTAAATTTTCCCCCTAAAATCTAAGCATTAAATTCAGCAAACAAAGCATGTGAAAGATTATATGTATAATGTTGGTTAAAACCCTGGCTGAGCAGGTAACAAAAGCTTAAACTTACTAGAAGATAGCAAAATTTCTATCTTATGATGCTGATGTCACTAGCAGGTGTGTAGACGATGCTGATGTCACTAGCAGGTGTGTGGATGATGCTGATGTCACTAGCAGGTGTGTAGATGATGCTGATGTCACTAGCAGGTGTGTGGACGATGCTGATGTCACTAGCAGGTGTGTGGACGATGCTGATGTCACTAGCAGGTGTGTGGACGATGCTGATGTCACTAGCAGGTGTGTGGACGATGCTGATGTCACTAGCAGGTCTGTGGACGATGCTGATGTCACTAGCAGGTGTGTGGACGATGCTGATGTCACTAGCAGGTCTGTGGACGATGCTGATGTCACTAGCAGGTGTGTGGACGATGCTGATGTCACTAGCAGGTGTGTGGATGATGCTGATGTCACTAACAGGTGTGTGGACGATGCTGATGTCACCAGCAGGTGTGTAGACGATGCTGATGTCACTAGCAGGTGTGTGGACGATGCTGATGTCACTAACAGGTGTGTGGACGATGCTGATGTCACTAGCAGGTGTGTAGATGATGCTGATGTCACTAGCAGGTGTGTAGATGATGCTGATGTCACTAGCAGGTCTGTGGACGATGCTGATGTCACTAGCAGGTGTGTAGATGATGCTGATGTCACCAGCAGGTCTGTGGACGATGCTGATGTCACCATCAGGTGTGTGGACGATGCTGATGTCACCAGCAGGTGTGTGGACGATGCTGATGTCACCAGCAGGTGTGTGGACGATGCTGATGTCACTAGCAGGTGTGTGGACGATGCTGATGTCACTAGCAGGTGTGTGGATGATGCTGATGTCACCAGCAGGTGTGTGGACGATGCTGATGTCACTAGCAGGTGTGTGGACGATGCTGATGTCACCAGCAGGTGTGTGGACGATGCTGATGTCACTAGCAGGTGTGTGGATGATGCTGATGTCACTAGCAGGTGTGTGGACGATGCTGATGTCACCAGCAGGTGTGTGGACGATGCTGATGTCACCAGCAGGTGTGTGGATGATGCTGATGTCACTAGCAGGTGTGTGGACGATGCTGATGTCACTAACAGGTGTGTAGATGATGCTGATGTCACTAGCAGGTGTGTGGACGATGCTGATGTCACTAGCAGGTGAGTAGGTGATGCTGATGTCACTAGCAGGTGTGTAGATGACGCTGATGTCACTAGCAGGTGTGTGGACGATGCTGATGTCACTAGCAGGTGTGTGGACGATGCTGATGTCACTAGCAGGTGTTTTTGCCAGCTCCTTTATTTTTCCCATGCCTCAGTAAGAGCACTTAATTAACATAAAGCAAACAATAATACATGTATTATTTTGTGTTAAACATAACACTTTCATAAAACCAACTCAATAATTTGCAAAGTTACTATCACATTTATGCAATAATATACCAGTTACTTAGAACATCAATTCAAATTTAAATAACCTACAAACCATTATAAAATAATTTGAATTCTGCTTGTACAACAGATTTGTTCAACTGCTCGTATTTCCTACATTGTTGTGGATTTAATTGATAACTTTAAATGTCTTTGTTAATTTTGTGTGACTTAAGCCAGAAAGAGAGCAGTATAAAAGGGTGATGCAAAAGTATAAAATCACCGCTTCACTAACCTGCTCGAATGTGCTACATTAAATGTATAATGCATCTAAAAAAAAACACATAAAACATACTATATTTGATTAATGTCTATAGTTGCCGATTAGCTTTTAATATAAGTTATTGTTTTAGTTAACACATTACACTCACCTGGGACTGGACGGCTGTTGTAATTGTGCTCCTGCTCCATCTCCACATTTACTGCTCTGCACCACAAACATCCCGTTTTGACAAGTGATTTAACATCTCTGCAACTTTTCCACGCAAACCTGGAAGGCACAGCCCACGGTGCGAGATCGACCGTATTCCGGTTGTACACGGACCTCTTCCTCCTTCAAATGCTTAGCACACATACTTTTCCTCACAGTAATTGTCACCTCCTCCTCTCGCAGTATAGCACAATTTCAACGCTTTTTTTATTTTCGTCGGTGGGAAAACTATGAAATGATAAATAATTATTATTTATTTTTTTACACAAAGGCTCACTATACACATCTGAATACTTTTGGTCTCCGCCATTTCTCGGCAAGTGAATGAACACGCTTTCACTGGAAAATAACTTTAGATCTGGGATTTGGAGCAAGTTCGCAAAACATTTGATTCAGATCCGGGACTCCGAAGCGCGTTTTGCGAATCATTTGATCGGGGCTTCGGAGTTCGCAAGACTGTGTGTGTTGTTTTGTCTGGGGTTCGTGGGACAGGCGTACTCTGGCTGTGACATCATCATCCTGGGGAGGGACTTTGAGAGGATTCAGATCATCCCAGGAGCCAAACAAGGGAACATCCAGGTGGACACACACACACACACACACACACACGCACACACACACACGGTTCTGGCGTCCAAACAACATCAAGGACTTTATAAAGTTTTACAGCACTTACTCAGAGTGACACATAGCATAGCTTTTAGCCTCATGGTTGCAGTTTTAGGAATTAGTTTTATAAAAAAAAAAAAAAAAAAAAAGTTTAACTGTGTGTGCTTATTTTACATATTTATTTTTTAAAATAAAATGTAAAAATTATGTATTTTTTGTACGAGTTTCTGTCTTCTGCTGAATGCTAAAAAGATGATGCTTTAAACACCAAATGGTTGATGGTACCTATTCACTTTCATAGTATTTCTTCCTGTAGCACAGAAGTCAATGGGTGCCGTCAACTGTTCACTCTCAAAAAAACATCTTCTTTAGTGTTCAACAGAAAAAAAAAAACTTGTTCAGGCTGAGGAATAGTAAACGATCGCAGGATTTGATTGTTTGATTCCTCTCACACAAACAATTCAGTTATATGAGTGTTAATCTAAACTGTGTTTGAATATGAAGCACTTTGTGTGTGAAGACATTTGTGAATCAACCAATCAGCTGTCACTCGATTTCAGAGCCGCTAACTAGAATAAGATCACAGCTACTTTGATTTTCAGTATAAATATGGAGTTGATAACACGAGGCTTGATGAAATAATACTGTGATAAAGATAAAGCATATTTATAATCATCGAGGCTCCTGCAGACGTATGTTTTAGGAAGATTGTCCAGGGTTTATTTTTTACTCTTTTCTTTTTCCTGCCACCGTTCGACTCGGACACAAACACGAGAGATTTTAATCTAATGAAGGTCATGGTGTTCTTCTTCACCGCAGAGAATGATGCTCTTCCTCTTGTTTTTCAGATCAAATATCTGAACATCCTTAAATCGAGAAGCATTTACTGAAATATAAATGAGTTCATGTTTAAAACAAGAACAAATATCTGTCAGCGGCTCAGAAAAACAATAGTTTTCACCTTTGGCAGAATTTTTTCCCCCCATTTTAAGAATTAACCAATAAAAATCTAAAAATAAATATATTGAGTAGATAATTAAAATTAATATCTGAGGTCATTATGCATCTCCTGTAAATGTCTTGGTTTGATGATGTTCATATATTAGCACTGGAATACAGAGTGTAATCATTGTTTCTTCCCCAGATTATTGCTGATGTGAGGAAGCAGTGAGGAATCCGCTGTATAGTGATCATGCTCTCTGCCCTTTAACCTCTAAAATCTGAATATATACGCCAATTAAACTAATTTTATATCGAGTATGAAGAAATCTGTAATATACTTGACTGTATGTAATGTGAAAATAAATTACTTAATGCAAAATCCATTATTTATTTGCTGGGTTTAAAAGTTTTTTTTTTATGAATGATTATGTCATCTTTTATTATAAACATGAGTGCAGTATTAGCATTTGTATCAACATTATTAGAAATGTCTGAATGAATCAGAATCAAACGATTAAGTGATTAATGCAGAGATTTTCTTCCTGAGTATTTCTGTCTTGTTTTCTGCTATATATTAATGCTTAGTGAGAATAGACCAGAAAGAATAACTAAAACTTGTAACCTGATCACAGGGCTTACCGATCATAACATGACATTAATTGTCAGAAAGTTAACTAAAAAGCGTCTCATTAATCTTAATAAAGTAGAAAACAAAATGAAAACAACAGGAATTCCTAAAGCAAAAATAAATTCCTTTGAAGGTGAATTAAACCAAATTAATTGGAATAGTATTACTGCTGAGCAGGCGCGGATTTATGGGTGGCCCACCTAATCAGATTAATAAAAGCATTTGGTTGTTTGCATTGTGAATATATACCACATAGCATACATGTTTTCTTCTGTCATGATTCTTTTTAAAGCACAGAATCAGCTCGTTCTCTTCTGAATTGTTTTTCTGCACGGGCCGGCCACACGCTCTCCGTGCGCGCACTGACTTAAAAGTGACGTCACGCCACTGTTACATTGTGAAACACATATACTCCGTGCAGTGCGTGACTGATCCAGACTGTAGGCTACCACAATCACATACTCACATAAACACATATTTCAAATCCAGAAGTTATCAGAAACTTTTATTTAAAAAAAAAAGTAAAAAATAAAAAAATAAATAAAAAAAGGTTTGTCAGCATTGCGATTCTCTTTGTACATAATACACTCTTTAATAGACGTTTTAACACAATTTAAACAACGTAATATTCAGCGCTACTTATATAGATTTATATATTAAGTTGCTCAAACAAGTGGTAAAATATTTAACCATGTAGTAGCCTACTTATATTAAAATCGCAAACATTTCAAATTAAACCTTAAAATTGACAAAAACAGCCGACTATCATGCCTTTTCTTTTACATTTAAGTTTTAATACAATAAATATTGCATGTCACAAAGAAATTGTTTTTTCACCTCCACCATGAATGAGACGAGAGTTGTTCATTATGTCGCCTTGTTGAAGTAAATTTTATTTTTCCTTTCTTTACCCCGGTCCTAAAGTAAAAAAAAAGATGACTGTGTAAAAAGAGTATAATTTAATTAAATGCATTTATGGTGAGATTTATAAATTTTATTTAATTAAACGCATTTATGGTGAGATTATTATATTTTCATGTCAATCTGTGTTCATTTTGACCACGAACCATGCACTGTCAGCCTGTCACTTTAATTCAGCGCGTGCAGCACATCAGAGGCTCGGTCACGCGGAAACGATCTCTGCACTGCGCCGCACATGGAACGGATCGCCGGACCGCATCCGCGCGCAGTGTGAAAGCTCTACAATACGGAGCTCGGGAATCAGGTGTATAAGATTAAAAAACCCGAGGCCCATTAATGACGTTCTGTCTCCGCCACTGGCTTAAACTCGTCATGTGTTCGGTGTGTTTGACAGGAGCATTATTCTTCACCTTAATCTGACTGTAGTTCAGATGAGACCGCACATAAACACGTCCAGCGTCAGCCGCGTGTCTTTAGCGTGTGCTCCAGCCGTCAGGTCTGGTTTAATCGAGCCGTGTGTGTGTTGCTTTGATAGCTGGAGAGTATCAGCGCTGTTAAACGCTCCTCCTGCTGAGCTGCTGACACCACACGCTGCAAAGCATGCTGGGTGGCCCTGACACAGCCGAGGTCACGACCCCACAGAAGACTTCACACCCCGTCTCATCTTAACAACACACACACGCCTCGCTCGGCCTCGGTCTGTCTCTCTCTGCTGATCCAGGGTCCTGTTTCTCTGCAAGGGTTTGTTAAACACTGATATTAAATAATCAGTGAATGTAGACCTACAGGTGAACCCAGCACTCCTGCTGACACACACACACACACACACACACACACACACACACTCACACACACTCATGTTTGTATGCCATTGACTTCCATTGATTAATCTAACCCTTCACAGAAACGTGCAGAACACTGAAATACTTGACTTTTGAGATAAAAAAAAAGCATTTTCCTTGTTTTATTTCTGAACATATAATATGAATAAGACAAGTTTATAGAAGATGTAGTAGTTCATGCATATTTTCTGCAAAGATATTTAACAAGTGATTTGTTAACATTTAGATCGTGTTGACAGCTTCATGTGTGCTGCACTTGAAATAACATTTTCTTTAACTCAAGGGTTAATAAAGAAAAAGTTACCTGAAGCGTGTTGTAATTATGTTTTAAAGTTGACTAGTTAAAAATCATACACGTCTAGAATCGGTCAAACGTTCTGGAAAAAAATTTGATTTGTACCCTAGCTAGGAAATTTGGTCAAAACAACTTCACACACACACACACACACACACACACACACATGGACGCACAATTCTACTTCTACTTTTATTTTTAAAATCCTGTCCCTTTTTTTTCTTACTTCCTTGCATAATTGATTACTTCTGTGTACTGGAGGCTTAACCAAGACATGTTTCTAATGACTGGCGATTAACCCTTACACTGCCTCAGCACTTAACCAAAACATTATTTACAAATGAGTTGTTTCTCACAGTGCTGTCCATCAGTGTTTCACACATGACACTGGACAGATCATTAGAGACGTATAAACTCTGAACGGCTCGTACAGAAACACACTTCAGCTTTAGTAACACGAGTGTGTGTGTGTGTGTGCGTGCCAGCTCGACTCTTAAAGATGTATTTAACAGAGCGCCTGCAGTCATGAGCTGCCTGAATGAGCTCTTTATTGGTCAAAATAGATTATTTTAAATAAATTACAGAGCACTTTGGTAGAGTAAACAGGCCGAGAGCGAGAGTTTGTGTGGAACAGACGAAACACACTTCTAGACAAACTCCAGAGCGTTCGAGGCTCACATGAGACGAGGTGACAGCAGTGAGAGCAAACGGAGACTTTGGTTGTAGTGTCCTTCTTCTCAGATGAGAGTTTAAAACAAACCTCTCAAACTACTCAGAACTGCCAAAATCTGCAGTCGAAGGTTTGAGATTTCAGTATGAAAAATTACTTTTAATTACCTTTATTTCACATATACTTCCCCTTTCATATTCATAATCACTAGAAGATAGTAAATTTATAAACTTTTTATTGTTTTGTATCATTTTAAAATATATATTTAGTAATTTATATTTGAGTTTTAGTTTGTTTTTAGTACATGAATTCAAAACGAAATGAAAATTATACATTTTGCTTTGACTACTAGATAAAATGATACAAATTATGTTTTTATGTCGTTATCTTTTACTTAATATGTATTTTACTTTCAATATTTTTTGTTTTTGTTTTATTATATATATATATATATATATATACACACACATAAAATAGAATACAACAGAGCAGAGTAGAATGGAGTAGAATATAACAATATAGTAGTGCAGAGTAGAATAGAGTAGAACAGAGTAGAATACACTAAAGAGTACAGTGAAATTGAATAGAATTGAGTAGAAATGGGTAAAGTAGAAATGAGTAGAGTAGAATTGTGTGAAGTATAGTAGAATTGAGTAATATAGAATTATTTAAAGTATAGTAGAATTGAGTACAATTTAGTAGAGTGGAATTGAGTATAGTAGAATTGAGTAAAGTCAAACTGAGTAGAGTAGAAAATCGTAGAGTAGTGTTGTGTAAAGTAGAGAAGAGTAGAGTACAGTAGAATATTGTAGAGTAGAGTAGAGTAGAGTAGAGTAGAGTGTCTGTAACCGAGTGTAGTGCAGTAGAGTGTTGTGGTGTGGTGTGGTGAGCTGCAGCGGTCGAGTGAAGGGTAGATGTGATGCAGGGCTCGTCTCCTGCCGTTTGGGTATTTTTATTTTTAAACATGTGGTCAACATTCCACTGGTTCCATTTCCCGGAACCTTTATTAGAGCTGGACTCACATTGGCTCAGGACCACTGTGTGTGTGTGTGTGTGTGTTTATGGGAAGTAATACACACCATATGACATTTGACTGCACTTTTCTGCATTGAAGCAGCATCAGCGGCACATAACGACTGTGATCACGTGTGTATCAGCCGCTTCTGCTCTGGATTGTGTTTGGAAGAAGGGTTAATTCAGACACTATTAGTGCAGCTGAATGGATCAGTGTGTGTGTGTGTGTGTGTGTGTGTGTGTGTGACAGACTCCTCTCAGTTCTCATGCTGGCAAATGAAATGAACTGTAATGATCCTCAGGACACACAAACACACACACACACACACACACACACAGGGAACGGCTTTCACTAATGTGCTGAACTCTGGCGAGAACATTCATCGCATCAAAGTCTTATTAACACTCTACCAGAATGATTTTATAAACTAGTTTTGTTTTTAGTAAAATATCTAAACATTCTCATTCAGATATATTTTAATAATTTTTAAAACACACTTCATTTTGTTAATTTGCGTTGAAAACAAGTAATGTAAAACATTCTGCTTCTCCAGTAATTGTGTCCCGATTTAAGAATATTTAGCTATTTGATCTGGAAAACAACTAAGTAAGAAAATCATTTGAAACCTTATTTTATATAAACACTAGGAGGCTGTGTAAAGTGATGATTTGAACAAATTTATATTAATTTATATATAAAAAAAAAACATATTGATGCAAATGAAAACTGAGATCTTTAAAGTGGTTATTTTCTCAGTCTAATGTTTCTCTGGGGAAACTCTTGGAGGCTGACGATGACATCATCCTTCAGTCTGAGCGCGTGCAGAACAAGCCCCTCCCACTGCGCGGCTGATAAAACACAGGTTTGTCTGAGAGAAACAAACACGTTTGAAAAGAGAAACAAAGACACACACTGACTCAGAGAGAGAGAGAGAGAGAGAGTGTGTGTGTGTGTGTGTGTGTCAGGGGCCCCTCTGAAACACACACACACACAGGGGTCTGTCTGACTGCAGTGTGTCGCACTCATGTTTATTTGTGGAATGTTTTCTGACACTTACTTACATCATTAAAGTCCTACTGCAAGAGTCTGTCAGACACACAAAGAAAACACACACACACACTCACACACAGACTCGCACACACACAATAGGGAAACGACAAGTAATTTCCAAAAAAGAAATCACACAGCAATGCCATAGAAACTATCCACAACACACTAGCAATCTCTGTCTCTGTCTGAGAAACTGCATGGCCTTAAAACCTTCAAACTTTGAGCTTCTAAATGTTACTCAGACTTTAAAACTGCTTTAAACGTCAAACCACTTCACACTATCTTCAGACTTCAGACTTTCTGCCTCGTCTTTCTCAAGGTTTATTTGATTCTTGATCTGGTTCTGTGGTTCAGCTCGCAGTATCTTCATCTGTCGGGATGCAAACAGCCGCTGTGCAGATGTTTAGACACCTGAGCGCTCATCTGAAAATCCTGCTATTAACCCCTTCAACCCTCACCCGCTCCAGCAGCGTCCGTCAAGGATACATGTGTGAACACGCAGCAGCGGCCTTGAACACACCACGTGTGTGTGTGTGTGTGTGTGTGTGTGTGCCAGGTGTTTCTTAATAAACGCCGTGTTTACATCCAGCTCATTTATGTGATCATGTTTAACAAGCCGCTGCCCAACCCTGAACAAAGAGAGGTCATGACCTCTGACCCCCGCAGCTAATAGAGCGTCCGTCATCTCTTCAGCTCTGCACTGTTTTCATCTTCACTAACACAGACGTCACGACAGACTACACACAAAGAGTTAAGATCATCTTAACATGATCTAGATCATACAGCAAAGTCATCACGGACAGAAGTTTCTTTTAAATACACTGTGAATTAAATTAATACCAAAACGATTCTGATTGTGTTCAGCTGCAGAACACGAGATCCTCGGGCGCTGGTGTGTGTGTGTGTGTGTGTGATTGTGTAAAGGTGACCCGTCGGCCTAAAGGTCGTGACACCTGTCATATTACCAGACAGACACACGGTTACTCACAGACACTAATTCTGCATAATTAACAATGTTTAACAACTTCCTGTTCAGAAGAACTTAAAGAGCAGCTGTCACACACACACACACACACACACACACTGACACACACACTCTCTCTCTCTATCACACACACACACACTCTCACACACAGACACACACACACTGGATTCTGTGTCTTCTGAAGTAATGCCGCAGGAACAAACAGAAGGTGAAGCTGAAAGTTCTTCCACATCACGTTAGATTCAGTGTGAGATCAAACCTGACGAGATCTGAGAGTCGTTATGAACGACAGAGAGAGGACAGAGGATCACTGCTGGTGTCCTGTTACCAGTGTGTGTGTGTGTGTGTGTGTGTGTGAACACCTGGCTGCAGGTGAGAGCTGTCTGACACACTTAACACAACACAAACCTCTGCCATGTCGACCTCTGACCTCTGACCTGCCCCTGACAAGAGATGAGGAGAGTGTGTGACGGGACAATTGCTGGCAGTAATGAGTGTGTGTGTGTGTGTGTGTGTTACAGGTGCTCACACAGCCTCTCAAGTTCAAAGTCCTCAAGTGCTCGGAAATATTTAGGGGCCAGCAGGAACTGTCAATCAAACCCTCTGAAAGACACGCTTCTGTGTTCAGAGTCAGACGTGACGTGCGTTTTTAGGACGGTATCATCATCATCATCATCATCATCATCATCATCCTCGCTGGAGCTTGTACAATCATGAGTTCTGTCTGACTGCAAAACTGTCCCAGATATTTAAAATGTGGGGACAAAAAATAAACCAAACAAAGAAAAACAATAAATGAATTGATATGTTTCTAAACATTGATTCCCCTTCTGAGACAAGTTAAGACACTGCAGTCAATTTGACCAATTAAAACTTAAAGGATACAAATAAAGTTTAAAATGCACAAATATTCCAGAAAATGGACACTGTAGGAAACTCTGCAATCAATTACATCTCAAAAGGTTTTTTTATTCCATGGTGTTTCTGGCTTCCATAAATTGCTGTTTCTGTTTGTGAAATGTACTACCAGTAAACACACTTGTTTATAGCATGAACAATTTTCCAGTTGTTGTTATTCTAGTTATTTATCTATAGTAGCTAATGCAGGGTTTGTGAAGGTTCATCTAAGACCAAGGAAAGAACATTTACAGAATAAACTGAAGGGAACAAAACGCATCAATCTGTTCAATTGTGTAACTGTAATGAGTTCAACTTAATTTAACTGATTTGTTCAGTTTCTCAGAACACAAGAATCTTCATTTTATGTCTCAATCAAATGTTTCTTGATTTTTGCAGCGCATGCAACATTTTTAGTGCCATAGCTTTATCTCTTTCAGACGTTGTGCTCTAAAGTAAAACCTTTTAAGGCCTTCGTTTGTGGAAGGGTGCAGAAACCCTGTAACGAATCTGAAGTCGTGCAATTTCTTCAAAAAATCTGTTCTTTCCACTTTGCAAAAATAAGGCAACATTACACATTCAGGTTCCCCAGTGCACAGTTTCAGCTCTACAGTGTTTTATTTGTGCTGCAGTTGGTCTTTGTGCCACCACACAATGCAGGTAGAGTTATTCTGCGCTCGTATTAAAAGCACAGGAGGCGTTAGAGCCTGACAGCCGCACAAAGACCAGGAGAAGGGAAATATTTGTGCGGGCCGCTCCGGTTTCACCTGACATTCTCCACACACACACCTGAGATCCACTATCTTCAGCAGGTGAGTCTGATCCGTGCAGCTATTGTGTGCAACAGGAGAGGGGGAAGCGTCGCATGAAAAGATGAAGCGATTAATAAATGAACAAACAAACGCTCCTCGGGAAGAGCCCAGCTCGCCGTAACGGAGTCAGATACTCATCCTGAATATTTCAGCACTTAATTGCTGAGGGTTAATTGGATGCGAGGCATTAAAGTGTGAGCGTGTGTGTATGAAAATGCAGTAAGTGTGTGTCTCTGGCCACTTACTGATGATGACAGATGGGGTCTGTGTGCAGGTGTCAGGTGAGACGGGTCTCTCTGCAGGGATCAGGTTCTCTCGCTGGGTGAGAAACCCTCACAGATCTGCCAAAGCTGCCCTTCTGTGTCTGTCTGCTCAATTATTAAAGCATATGATCGGACAACACACACACACACACACAGTCAAGAGTTTGGACACACCCGCTCATTCTTCGCAGTTATTCTGAAATGTGGAAAATAGCAACAGTGAAGCAATGGAAACTCTGAAAGTCTCAGCACAGATGAAAACGCTCTTCTGTTTGAGCACTTCATCTGCTGCAGCTCATGCATCACAACACAGAGTATGAATGTGTTTGAGTAACATAATAACACTGGAAACCTGAAGCACAGCATTTACTACATCCAGTTTGTTGGGTTTCAAAATATGAAGCAATGGATAAAACACGTTCATATGTTAATACGATTACAATACCATCTCAAATATTATTAAAAACAATGAACAAAACAATAAAACACATTTTCATTACTACTAAAAAAAAGCTTATAAAAATAAAAGGCTAAAAACTGTATAGAGAGATTAATCAATGAAACACTTTTTTAGAGACTTTTTATAATGCATTATAAAGGCATATTTAATTTATCAATTATGTCTTATAATGCATGATCTTATGAATAATTATAACCACATTTATAATACATCATTATACTTATTATAAAGTATAATGCATGAACAAAAA
>NW_020526912.1:0-17500 GCF_003368295.1 Carassius auratus | reverse complement strand
CTTCTCCAGTAAATGCGTCTCGATTTAAGAACATTTCGATATTTACACTGGTCTGGAAAACAAGACAGTTTGTCCATTTTCACCTGTTTTTCAGTGAAAGTATGTTTAATGAGACGTTGGACAGGAATGATAAACATGAGTTCTGGATAAATGGTTTTCCCGGCCCCCAGCGCTGCGGCTCCCAGGGGCCCGAGCGAGTCCTGGATGTACGTTTGGCCCCATCTGAGTCGCTCTGTCTGTGTGAACCTCAGTGTGTCTCAGTGACGTCTCTCTGAAGCCCTCAGCGCATGTGAACGGTCCTGACGGCCGAGCCTGATTTAAGAGCGGTCTTCTCTCTGATGGGAGCCGGAGAGCCGGAGAGCGGAGCGAGACGCTTCACGTCTCAGTGTTTGTCAGAGATTTGTGTTTCTCCACGCTGCTCAAACACACACACACATGAGTTTAACTGTGTTCCTGAAGCTCCAGCAGCCCGGGCGACATCTGATGGTGTTTTGTGGCTCTTTAGATTCACTGAAGTCCTCAGCTGAGTTTAAAGTCAACATGAGATCAAAATCCACCGTATTTCCATTCTTATCTCATATTTCTGCTGTTATTGTGAACAACGCGTCAGAGACATTATTCTCAAGAAAACCATCAACATTTTCCCTTTTCACTTTTTAACTCTTAACCCACCAGCATTTGTTTTTTAAAGTTTCCAGCGATTTTGATGATTTTTACAAAACTTTTATGGCCTCCAGTATATTTTGCTCTATGAATATTTGAATATGCAATACACAAATAAAAATTCAACGCGTCTACTTTTAAACAAGCATTAAAGCATTCTTTTTGTATCAACACTTTAATATAGATTCATAAAAGCATGTAGTTTTGAGTAAAAAGGTGAAAAAAATCTCATTTCTATATCAAAAAACTACATCTTGATAATATTCAGTATGATTCTCAAAACATAAATCCTGTAAAACGCTTCCAATGACACCTCAAAAAACATACATCACTTCCTGGATCAACATTTTATTCTATAACATTATGCAGTTTTCATTTATATTCTGTCTATGGCTGATGATGGCATTATTTTTAATATGCATCTGTTTACATTAGAGATCAGTGTTTCAGTTCCGTGTGTTTTTGTTCGGGAGGTTTTGTACTCGAACAGTAGATGTGTAACAGCGCCCCCGAGTGTATAACAGTGAAAACACAAAAAGACGTAAAAACACGTCAATGGCAGGGAAAGAGAAAAAAATAGTTTTGTGTTCAGGATACATTAAATCAAGATATTTAATTCAGAATGAAAATCTGCCTACTTAAGATATTAAGCCGTGTTTATGCTTAAAATAAGAACAAATATCGGTCAGAAAAATAAAAACTGTAATTTAAAGGGAAAATCTATACATGTGTAAAAATCCACTTCATTTTGATACATTTTTCTTAAAATCTTAAATAAACAATTGAGTCAAACATAATCTAGCTTTCACTTTGAATTAAAATGATTGTTCTGACCCCAATGACAGACATTTGTTCTTGTTTCAAGCAGAAACTCCAGAAAACCAGAGAAACACTGAGGAAACAGCTGCTAGGAGAGACTAGAGGACTCTGGGAATAATGAAGAGAGAGTTTGATCTCGGAGAGCTGTATTTACAGGATCTAGCAGCAGGAGCCACACGAACCAGACCAGACATCAGCATCTGTCCAACACTTCACTCCAAACCTGTGTTTGACATCTCCACATCCAAACACACTGATAATGGACACTGTGGACAATTATTCATCATTTATAAACATTCTTAAATTATATTAGTTATAAAGAAATTTTAGAGAAAAGCATCAAAATGAATAAAGTTTTTTCTTGTTTAAGCTATAAACTCACTTCATTTTGCTAATTTTTTTAGAAAACAAGAATTGATATCTCAAGTCATTTTGAATCTCCAGTAAATGCATCTTGATCTAATAATTTTTCGATGTTTTTAAGGGAAAACAAGACAATACTGAAAAAGAGTATAATTTTTCTTGTAGACACACACACACACACACACACACACACAGTTTTTGCTTAATATTTTTACTGTGGTCTCAAGAATGATTCAGTTTGACTGATTTTAACGGGTATCATCGACATGTTTTGGTGTGGTCATAAAGCTATCAGGGTTCAGGTAAAGTTTTAGTACAGACTCTCCCTAACGACTCTGAACAAAAGCTGTTTTTATTGGGCGGGTGTTTAAGTGTGGTTCTGATTGGCCGGCGTCCAGCAGCAGCATTAGCTCTGAGAGCCACTTGAGCAGTGTGAAGAAGCGTCTCTATATCAATAACAGACAAAACAAAGAGAGACGGAGAGACAAAGACAGACACAAAGACTCATGAGTGATGATCCTGAGACCTGCTCCATTATGAGAGCACTCAAGACAGAGAGAAAGAGAGAGAGAGAGAGAGAGAGAGACACAGAGAGAGAGAGATTAATGTGCTGTAATCCACCCGTCTGTATTACACCAGAGCTGAGTGTGTGTGAGTGTTATTAATGACACACACACACGCATACGCACACAAACCTAAACTCAGCACCTGAACTAAACCCAGCAGAACTACACAAAAACATTACGTCAACAACGGAAATGCATATATATGTATACGACTTAAGAAAAAAAAACCATTTCTAATATAAATATTTTGAACAAAATTGATAGTTATGTTGTTAAATGAAACTATGAAAAACTGTTCACAACCCATTTGATATAATCATTTTGTTGTTTTATGAACAACCAAGTTGTTCATAAAACAGAATACTGGAGTATGTTTTACAATGAAATTCTCATTGTTTTTACTCTAACATTTCATGTTTAATTCTGTGTTGTGTGGCATTTCTGTGTCATTAATTGTGAAATTTTCCATCAATTTCTGAGTGATTTTTTTTTTTTGTACACCAAATGTTTTTTTTTTTTTTGAAAGAAAAAAACAAAAACAAAAAATGTAAACAAAATATATAACACAACAAATTGTTGCTAATCCACAAAAAAAACTTCTTTCCAAGACGTTATACAGTACAAAACTGTCTTAAAATGAGTTGGATGAAGCAATGGCTTATTCTTTTTCCCACCCCCCATGCACTTTCAAATGTTCCAGTTTTTTTTTCTTTTTCTTTTTCTATATTTCCACACACTAATTAATAATTACTAAACACCAACCAAAATATTTACTGTTGCTGTTGTAAATTATCCCCAGAAAACAAAATATTTGTATCACCTGCAAATAAAATAATATATCTGATACCCACATGTCATTGATGTCAATTATAAAAAATTTTGGACCTAATACCGATCCTTGTGGTACACCACAAGTTATGCGCTCATATACAGATTCATGATCACAGATTTCTACAAACTGTTGCCTATTTCTTAGATAATAGATAATTACTCACCCATTCTAACCCTACCCCTCTAATGTTGTATTAGAGAGGTGTGGCATGTGTTTTTGATTTTATTAATGGACCTCTTCAGTGTATTCATAAAAAAAAAAACATTAATAAAATTCATTTTTGAAAAAACTGTAATAATTATGCTGTTAAATTCAACTATGAAAACTCATTCAACAACAAAAAGTCCTCATCAGACTGTATTTTATCTCTCACAATCTGATTTAATTGTGAGAAGTGTTAGTTTTGATAAAGTAAGAAGAATTTGTGGAGAGCAAGATACATAAGTTTACTACAAAACGAATAAATAAAATCTTGTATAAGGATATGATTGTGCAATGACTCTTTTGAACCAGTTCATTACAACAAACCCTCAGAATGATTCACACACACACACACACACGTGCGAACACACACACACTCTATATGGTTTAATATAGCAGCACATTACTGAGGAATGTCTGGAGGCAGGCGAATGTAAGCGTATACTGGAGTAATGCTTTATACAGAAATATTATAAATCAGTTTGATTCATCACAGTCTCAGTTCAGACACATCTTTCTTTCACTCTGCGCTCGTCTCTGACTCCTGTTCACCGCAAGTCTATTTAAATCTTTGACTTACAGTAATTGAGCCGTACAGCTGAGAAACATAATTTGTCTAAGTTGTAAATTAAGCAAAGGTTGTTGAAGTACAGATTATAATGAAATCAATATTTCTGTCTTATAACATCTGGGGTTCAAAAACACTGTCATTATCAGATGAGAATAAAGCTTGATCTGAATAATGACACCACTGTAGAGCTGCTTTACAGCTAAATTAAGCTTATTTCATTATTTGATGAACTCTGCACTATTATTGAACTAAACTGAATCAACACTGAACTGAACTGAGCTGAATAATGGCACTATTGTCTTCTATACAGCTTCTTTACAGCTGAAACTGAATTTGCTTCATAATTGGTAGATTTTTTAAATACACATTATTTCAAAGCAGGTTTACAGAAAGTGTATTTCTACATTACGAAGCAGAAGTGAATGTGTTCATTTCACCAAAGAACAGTTTGAGATAATAGAACCATAAAGAGGATTTTAGAACATTAATATTGTTATATTCCTGTTTGTTTCCGTGAAGATGCTTGGAAAATAAACAAAACACTATAGAAATAACTGACTTGACGTCATGCGTGTTGACATTTCTTTGCAATTACTTGTGAAATTTACTTTACTGAAATTTATGTAAATACACACCATTTTGTTTCTTTTCTATGCATTCTCAGAAATAAAAGGTGCATTAAACAGATTCTTTATCCATTTAAAACAATTGGTGCAGGAGTTATTTTCACTCCAAAATTGCTAGTAAATTTAAAAAGGAATGGAAAGCAATGCATTAAATTAAGCAAAGACTAAACAAGACAATATTTTTTTCTAGTCTAGAATGTTCTTCTTGATTTAAGGATTTTTAGATATTTTGGCTGAAAACAAAACAAAAAATCTTTTTTTGCAGTGACGTAGTTTAATAATTTTGAGCTTGTCAGTCTGATCAAGGCACTTCAGGCTCAGATGTATATATATAATATTCAGTATGGCGTCACTTCATGAGAGAAAGTACAGTTCCTCTATCCTCTAATACGCTATAAATACAGTATTTAGATGGACCACATCCTTTACTCCAACTAAAGCAAACCACAGAAACAGAAAGCTGATAGACACACATCTGAAGTGATGGGAAAAGCCATGCTTTCCTTCAGTTTTGTGGCTCTGGCAGGTGGAAAGAGAGGAACGGAGGGATACGGACGGCTCTTTCTCAATCCCGCTGACCTTGGCCTGTGTGGGGCTCTTACTGTCATCACCCCGTTTGAGTAAAATAAGCACACATAGAGAGGCGTGCACGAGCAGATGGCTTTAAGGATATATGGGTTTCAGCGCAAACAACCCAGCACTTTTCGAGCATCTTAAGCGGTCTTCCAGTTCACCCTAAATCTGTTTCGCTGCACATTCGCCGACTCTGACCACCCAGATGCACTTGGCATTTATTTTCACTGCTTTAACAATCTTCCTGCTTCCTCGTTCGCTGCCCGTTTCAGGCTTGAGCTGGAATGATGAGTCCAGGTCCACAACGTCTCCTCTGTGCTTTGTGCGCGAGGGTTCACGGGAAGAGCCCTAAAACGCTCCGCCGTATAAAGGTCACGCGGCTCGAGTTACAGGTCAGCGTGGAAGAGAGACTCGCGCACACACGGTTAGTGTCACCATTACCATCTGACATCACTCCGAAAACACTCGTAAAACAGACACACACACACACACGAGATGCAGCCAATGTCCCTCGTCCACAATAATCACTTATTCTCCCACACATTCAACGGCCTTATTCACGGCGCTGCAGTTTAACATCTCCAATAAAGTGTAATTGAAGCCCATTACTGACTAATTGTAGGGTTTCACCGCTTCGATGCGTTCAGAAGACTCTGGTTCATCGCTAACCTGCAGTTAAAGCTGTAAAAACTTTACGTGGACTAAACCTGATCTCCAATCTTTCAGCTTGGTGTGTTTCTCATCGACAGTATCTGTGTTAAATCACAGTTTGAGATATTTTTTACCTGTGTGAGATCATAGTTCAAAGTTTTCACCCAACATGGAGCGTTAATTAAACCTACTGCTGATAATATGGATGTGAATTTAATAATTAAATGGAAAATGCTCATTCTGTCTTCATTTACTCGGCCTCATGTCGCTCCAAACCTGCAGGAGTTTCTTGTTCTCTGTGGGACACAAAAGATTATGTTGTGAAGATTGTACAATGTCCATAACTATCACAATATCATAAGAAAACATTTTTTAAATCACATTTAAAGTAGATTTATTTCAGTGTTTTTTTGTGCAATGGGACATTTTGAGTTTAATTATCTTGCAATATTAGAAGAAAACATAATTTGGAGAAACAATAGTTTTTTAATTTCCTTAAACTAGATATCCTTCTTTAGAGGATGAAATACTAACCTTTCAATAATCTGCTATTTATGTTTTAAGAAACCATGGACAACAGTACGTTTTTTTAGCTGGTTTTAAATCATAGTTTGGCCTGAGATGCTTTCAACCGATGGCTAATGCTAATTAGACCAATAAATAGTTCACCCTTGAATTATTCATTCTGTCGTTTAACTTGATGTTTTCCCCCCCAAAAAAGAAGCAATTTCTTGAGAAAGAAAATTATAGATCTTCAAAAGGACATATAACGACAGAACTTTAGTTTCTGAATGAACTATACCTTTAAGGTATCGTAATATTAGAAGGAGAAAAAAACATCCTTCTGCTAACATTTCTGAACATCTTTTAATCTTGATGTTATGCTAACCTTTAAATAACGCCCTGTTTTTATAACATAGCCTTACGCTGCTAAATGGGTTCTTACCTGTGTTTAATCACACTTTGCGTCTGGACGCTTCTTACATGTGTTAGATGTTAGTTTGAGATGTTCTCTTCAGCTTTAACGGACACTCGACAAATTAGTCACGCCATCACTCAAAGCCCGCGCGCGGGAAACAGACTCGAGCTCCCCGGCGACCCGCCGCTCATCTGTCAAACCTTCAGCCCTTTTCCTCGCATTATTTTCCACCATATATTATTCTTTCCTCGCGTCTTTTTCGAGTAGTCCGGGAGTTTGCACTGGAAGCGTCTTGCCGTTGTTTTCTTTACTAAAACACCTGTACAAACAGCGACCTCGCCAAGTGACAGCTCTGCAGTGAGATCTTATGTATTCATTAGCGACTGTGATGCCTGTCAGTAATCGTCACCATTACACAACAACAAACATGCAAATAAATTCAGAGGAATAGCCAAAAATAAGAAAAGGAAAAAAACGATTAGATGTATAGATTTAATATTAATTAATTAATTATTTAATATTACAAAAGTGTGTAGATACATCTCCTTAATAGCCTGTTCACTAGGGTTGCCAGATTTTCACGACAACAAAACAGCCCAATTGCTAATCGAAATTAGCACACAAAAAAAACAAGGGTTCACACATAATTGGGCTACTTCAACAGTGTTGTTTTTCACATTGGCTGGTTGAAGCGACCCCAATTACGTGATATTTAGCCTTTGGTATGCGAATTTTAAAAGGGCAACCCAGCCAAAAAACATGTATTTTACCCCAGGAAGGAGATTTTAATGGGGGACCCTCCCTGAAACGCAATTGAGCAAGTTTTGAGTGGCGATTGGGCAGGTTTTGAAAAACCTGGTAACCCAGTCTAAAACTTGCCCAATCCTGTTTTAGGGTTCTGTTAAAAATTGCATTCTAAGGGATAAATATGACGTTATTGAGGTCACTTCAACATGTGAACCTTGAAAAAACTAAAACAAACAAAAACCAGTGGCAACAGTGTTAGACTCGTCCAGGTCCACGGGAAAACTGCTATGATAACCTACTGTTTGAAGTTATAGTTTATAGTTTTTTTCAGCTGATGAACGATAAAAATATTTGGTGCAAATTGCGTACTCAGTTGATACTACATTTGAATTTGAATTTTAGAGAATTATGTCCTATATAGTATGGATATGGGTAGTATGAATTAAATTCGGATTTATTATATCCGCCATGTTGTTACTGTCACTAAACCTACCAGCTTCAGTTGTGTGGCTTCACTGCCATTATAAATCTTCTCCCGTGGCCTCATGGGATATTAAAGTGTCTATCGAATGCACACTTCAGAATCCGGGTGGATAAAGTGGGCCATCCAGGTACCTTTCATTCTTTTCGGGTACTTTTGTATCCTGCTTTAAACAGCATGAGTTTTTAAAGCAACAGAAGACAAAACTGCAGTGCGTTCTTACAATAAATAAGAGTGTTATAGCTCTCGGGGTGAACGCTTATCATTCTTGATGTGAACGGGCTTCACACAAAACACTTTAACAATAACCTTTTTAAAAACCTTCTAAAAAACAGCAAAGCATAACTATAACAAACCAGAAGAACAATATGGTTTAAAATGTTTATTTTTCAGCTGATTAACAAACTTTACAGAGTCCCAGCATATAAAGCGGCAGATGATAAACTACAGCACACTTACAGTAAACATTATTGTGATCGGTGTGAATGCTAATATAGTTACCATTCTCGGTGTGAACGCATGTTTTTCCAGTGCAGAAACATTACAAAGATGCACCTATGATAGTTACTATAATAAATTATTTTGCAGTGCAGTGAACATGTTTCTTCTCTCTTAGTGAAGGTCAAGAGGAACCATTCCCATCTTAACAAACTGATCGTGTGAAACACATGACATGTGGACCACATGAACACTGAAGTTTGGAGTGTGTGTTAGTTCTCCATCAGAAGAAGTGATGAGCGCTGGACTCGTTCTGAGCAGCTCGTGTGTAAGTGCTGTCAAGACGAGACTATTTCAAGCACAATTACTCACTGGCATCACGTTTCAGTAAATTACAGGCAGACGTTTGAATGATATTAATATTGGACAATATTCCTGACCACATGTCTACATCCTCCTCCGCATTAATACATCTTCTGACCGTGGGATTTGGAAAAGACATATTTTACTTTTCCAGTGGAATGAAGATGATGGAGAGGGAAGAGAGAAAAAAAACTGAAATCCATGTCAACGTGTGTCGTGACATTTATTCCTAAACGACAGCGCTCTACAACACCTGGACAGGCCTGAGTTTACAAATACAGCTAATATTCAGAGATCATACAATGAAACTTCTCCAAGTACAGGATCCCGTGGAAATGAAAACACTCACGCTCACACAAACCAACAAATCACTCAAATAGAGTTAACAGGCCGTCTGCAAACACTCTACACAAGACGTCTCTGTGTGACTCCTGCTTTACTGCAGATCACGGCTCCAATATGATGCTCATAAACGTCTAATATCAGTCATGAACACAGGGAGGGGGGGGTGTCCATGCATTTGAGATATTCCCTCCAGATTTGCCAAATTAAATTTAAAAAGCATTAAAAATACAGTGTAAAACAAGTCATTACGATTGTGATGCTCAATGTGAAGAGTTATTTATATTGAACTGCATCAGAATGGTTTTCTATAAAGGTACTTCCTCTTATTACTCTCTCTCACACACACACACACACACACACACACACACACGCTCACTAACACACTCGTCTGCTCTAACCTCTGAGCGGAGGAAGTCAGTTCTCCGTCGGTGCGAGTGAATTCTCCCGCAGATGTGAGATCTCGGCTCGTTCTCGGCTGAACGAACTCCAGAGGCATTTATACACAACATTCCTCTAATGAGGATGAGGATCCGTCTCGAGTCACACAAGCAAACACGTGAAAGCTCTGGTTCTCGCACACATTAAAGATTATTTTAGTGTCTCACAATGTCCAATTGGCAAAGGAACATCAAAGAAAGAGGAGGGAAGTGTGAAGCAGGATCCGTGTGTCCGTTACAGGACACAGAGAGAGGACAGACGCGAGCGAGACGGAGACGCTGTGTGATGATCACTGAATGACACACATGGAGCTGCGCAGAGGGTTGAGGGTTCGAGTCAGCGTCTCCTGACTGTAGTTCACGATGTCTGCTTTAACCACGGGCTGCAAAACACAACACACACATGACTGACCCTGCACACACACACCACAGAGCAACAGACACACTATAAACTACTGGATTCAAATCTACTTATAACAAAGAATGAGTTTTTGATGAATTACACAGCAGACACAGAGACACACACACACACACACACACACACACACAGAGAGAGACTCACACACACACACACACACACACACACACACACACAGAGACTCAAACACACATACTGTTATTGGACAGAGCAGATCTTGCTTTGGTTGGTCTCTTGTCTGATTGGTCCCTCATCCTGAGGATAGTCCACCAACTCTGCTTTGACAATACGCTACACACACACACACACACACACACACGCACACACACACACACACACAAAATGGAAACAGAGAAACGGAGAGAAACAGAACAGAAAAATAAGCTTCCATGCATTAGATAAGGAAGAAGATAAGACAGAAAGACAGTAAGGATGAATTACAGATGAGAATAACTGCGCTGGATAAGAGAGAACATGTGGAAGTGTGATATCTGAACAATGAACACACACATACATCCGACACGTGAAATAATGGAAGTGTTAGTATGAATGTGTTAGAATACTACCACAGAAGTGGAATCGAGAGAAGTGTGTGCCCTGCAGAAGAGCAAACCCTGAGATCATCATCATCATCATCATCATCATCATCACCTGAGCCTGCTCCATCTCAGCCTTATTCAGCTTGATGCCCACAATCTCAGCCGCCAGCCTCTGGAAACACAGAAACACCTGCACACACACACACACACACACACACACACAATGTGGCAAAATTACAAGAAACTGTACAAAAGCAAAAGAGTCTAAACATAACACAAGTGCAGAAGTTTAGACGTCGCATAAAACACATTCCTGACCTAAAACCCAGTCTTACAATATCATACAATATCAGCGTCTAGTTCATGTTGAAGTTTTTATCTGTGAGCTATCAAAATAAAGCTGAGAAAGTGTGTGTGTGTGTGTGTGTGTGCGTTACTCACAGAGTCTCCTGACTTCGCAGACACAAACTGACTGATGAGTCCGTTCTCCTGACAGAATCGCTGATGCTTCTCCATCTTTACTGTGCGCACGTGCTCCAGATCAACTGCACACACACACACACACACACACACTCTGAATTCTGTCAGTGTGACTGGAATCAATGAACATGATTATTTGAGCGTCTCTGTTTCACACACCACAGAAAACCCAACCGTTCAGTGAGCTGATGTTTAGGAGTTATGAGTGTATTAGTGTTCATGTGAACGTAGCACTGTGTGGAAAACAACATTCTGCTAAACATCTCCCTTTCCACAGAACAAAGACATCTAGAGTTTGAATTATGACAGAATGATGATTTCTGCGTGAACTGTGACAGTTCTCTGTCTGAGCTGCTTTCACACACCTGCAAGCACAGGATCAGGTACAGCATATCAGCCCTGAGGACAACACACACACACACACACACACACGTGTCATGTGATCACGCCGCTCCGTCATGTGTGATCCGGCATCGCTGTCAGCAGGACTGTGATTTAGTGAGAACTCAACAATGGTGCTCTGACACCCGTAACACACCCTGTGTGTGTGTGTGTGTGTGTGTGTGTGTGTGTGTGTGTGTCACTGAGGGGTCACTCACAGGTCAGAGCACAGGGGTCACACAGGAGATTCCCCCTGGTTCCATTTACACTGCTCTTACAGACACACACCTGTGTAAGTGTGTGTGTGTGTGTCATATTTCTCCATCTCAAACAACAAGAACCAGCTCACTACCTGAAACTAGAGTTTATGCTTTTACACACACACACACACACACACACACACACAAATGAGGGAAGATCTGTGTGTCTGCAGCTGTAACTAAACACTCAGAATCCCACAGACAGTTCAGATCCTGCTCACGTCTACCGAGCCATCAGTCAACTGACCACACACACACACACACACAGCGTGTGAGCGGATCACGTTCAGCTCATTCATGACGAACACAAACCCTGAACCGTGTGTCTGTAGAGAAATATTTAGCTAAAAGCTATTGTTACCAAATATAGCGTCCAGATCCCCAGAACAGAGTTATTGTAGATCTCTGCTTACATCCTGAAGAACAGAGAAGTGTTATTCTGCTCTGAACCTGAGCGTCACACACTCACAAAACCAACAGTGTCCCGCTCCTCCAGGGGCCTGTCTGCGGATCAGGGGCCGTTTCTCTCCTCTAATCTAATCTAAAGCAGCGGACGCTGATCCCGAGCTCGTCTCTCTATCAGACGGATCTGGAGGAGGTCTGCTTCTCCTCAGTGTGAGAGATAGTGTGGAGAGAGAAGTTTACATGAAGAACTGCTGTCCAGGAGCCCTGCACACACTCACTGTCACACGACACACACACACACACACACACACATGTATAAACTTGTTAAATCATCTAAACCAGCAACATGTATGTTAGACCCTATACCATCTAAGCTCCTAAAAGAGGTGCTTCCAGAAGTCATAGATCCTCTTCTGACTATTATTAATTCCTCATTGTCATTAGGATATGTCCCCAAAACCTTCAAACTGGCTGTTATTAAGCCTCTCATAAAAAAACACAACTTGACCCCAAAGAACTTGTTAATTATAGACCAATCTCGAATCTCCCTTTTCTGTCCCAGATACTAGAAAAGTGGTATCCTCACAATTATATTCCTTCTTAGAGAAAAATGGTATATGTGAGGATTTCCAGTCAGGATTTAGACCGTATCATAGTACTGAAACTGCTCTCCTTAGAGTTACAAATGATCTGCTCTTATCATCTGATCGTGGGTGTATCTCTCTATTAGTTTTATTGGATCTTAGTGCTGCGTTTGACACAATTGACCACAACATTCTTTTGCATAGACTTGAACACTTTGTTGGCATCAGTGGAAGTGCATTAGCATGGTTTAAATCGTACTTATATGACCGCCATCAGTTCGTAGCAGTGAATGAAGATGTATCATATCGATCACAAGTGCAGTATGGAGTACCTCAAGGCTCAGTACTAGGGCCGCTACTCTTCACGCTTTATATGTTACCCTTGGGAGATATCATCAGGAAACATGGTGTTAGCTTTCACTGTTATGCTGATGATACTCAGCTCTATATTTCCTCGCCCGGTGAAACACACCAATTTGAGAAACTAATGGAATGCAAAGTCGATATAAAAAATTGGATGACGAGTAATTTCTTACTGCTAAATTCAGAAAAAAACAGAGGTGTTAATCATAGGGCCTAAAAACTCTGCTTGTAATAACCTAGAAACCTGTCTAAGACTTGATGGTTGCTCTGTCAATTCTTCGTCATCAGTTAGGAACCTAGGTGTGCTACTTTGATCGCAATCTTTCCTTAGAAAGCCACGTTTCTAGCATTTGTAAAACTGCATTTTTCCATCTCAAAAATATATCTAAATTACGGCCTATGCTCTCAATGTCAAATGCAGAAATGTTAATCCATGCATTTATGACTTCAAGGTTAGACTACTGTAATGCTTTATTAGGTGGTTGTTCTGCACGCTTGGTAAACAAACTACAGCTAGTCCAAAATGCAGCAGCAAGAGTTCTTACTAGAACCAGGAAGTATGACCATATTAGCCCGGTCCTGTCCACACTGCACTGGCTCCCTATCAAACATCGTATAGATTTTAAAATATTGCTAATTACTTATAAAGCCCTGAATGGTTTAGCACCTCAGTATTTGAATGAGCTCCTTTTACATTATACTCCTCTACGTCCGCTACGTTCTCAAAACTCAGGCAATTTGATAATACCTAGAATATCAAAATCAACTGCGGGCGGCAGATCCTTTTCCTATTTGGCGCCTAAACTCTGGAATAACCTACCTAACATTGTTCGGGAGGCAGACACACTCTTGCAGTTTAAATCTAGATTAAAGACCCATCTCTTTAACCTAGCATACACATAACATACTAATATGCTTTTAATATCCAAATCCGTTAAAGGATTTTTAGGCTGCATTAATTAGGTAAACCGGAACCGGAACACTTCCCATAACACCGATGTACTTTCTACATCATTAGAAGAATGGCATCTACGCTAATATTTGTCTGTTTCTCTCTTGTTCCGAGGTCACCGTGGCCACCAGATCCAGTCTGTGTCCAGATCAGAGGGTCACTGCAGTCACCCGGATCCAGTACGTATCCAGACCAGATGGTGGATCAGCACCTAGAAAGGACCTCTACATCCCTGAAAGACAGCGGAGACCAGGACAACTAGAGCCCAGATACAGTTCCCCTGTAAAGACCTTGTCTCAGAGGACCACCAGGACAAGACCACAGGAAACTGATGATTCTTCTGCACAATCTGACTTTGCTGCAGTCTGGAATTGAACTACTGGTTTCGTCTGGTCAGAGGAGAACTGACCCCAACTGAGCCTGGTTTCTCCCAAGGTTTTTTTCTCCATTCTGTCACCGATGGAGTTTCGTTCCTTGCCGCTGTCGCCTCTGGCTTGCTTAGTTGGGGTCACTTCATCTACAGCGATATCATTGACTTGATTGTAAATAAAAACAGACACTATTTAACTGAACAGAGATGACATAACTGAATTCAATGATGAACTGCCTTTTACTATCATTTTGCATTATTGACACACTGTTTTCCAAATGAATGTTGTTCAGTGCTTTGACGCAATGTAATTAGTTTAAAGAGCTATATAAATAAAGGTGACTTTGACACACAAACACACACACACACACTGTCACACACAGACACACACTCACTGTCATACACACACACACACACATACGCACACACACACACATACGCGCGCACACACACACACACACACACACTCTTACACTTACACACACACCCACACAGTCACACACACACACACACACACTTACACTTACACACACACAGTCACACACACACACACACACACACGCTCGTCACCAACAGAAGCAGCACTGCTCCACTGATCAAGGTCAGACAGAACGAGGGTTCAGATGAGAAAGTGAGGTCTACTGTGTTTCAGTCATGATGTGCCAGCTCTGTGGAAAGCTTAAGATGAAAAACTGACTAAAATCTTGCTTTCTGAGACACTTATTTAAACGAAATGAATTTATGTTTTAGTTGATTTTTCTGAGCCCATTTTTTTATTTTGTTGAGTTTCTCCTTCTATGTCATTTTGCATTTTATCAAATGTATCTTTTAACATTTTTAAGAATGTTAAGATTTTCTCTTGTTTTTTAAAGAATGTTAAGATAGTTTTTTCACCAGTGCAATCATCTAAATACCTTAAAATCAAGATAAAAAATAATGCAAGAAGCAAAATACATGAGATATTAAAGTATAATTTAGAGTTTATGATAAAAAAAGCTTTTTGAAGCGTTTGCTAAATGCATGACTAAAAACAGGAAAAATATCTGTACGTACTATATATTGTTTTTTAGTTTATTTTATTTTTTTTAAACCCATTTGCAGATATTTATTCTTGTTGTAATAATAAACTCACTTCATTTGAATTAATTTCACACAAAACAAGACTTACTATCTTAAATCATTTAACATCTCAAGATAAATCTGATTTAGGAATATTTAGAGATTTGCACTGGAAAACCAAGACAGAAATCCTGAGGAACAACATCATTTTCTGCAGTACACGAGAAGCAAAAAAACTAAACAAAAGCATGTTTCAGTGATTTAAACTACAAGTAAAATTTAAGTGTAAGATTATTTGATCATATAAACAACATATCTGAATGTTCTTAAATCAAAAACCATTTAAGTAGATATTTTAGGTTTTTCTTTGTAATTAAGTTGAAATTTTGATCTTTGAAGTCTGATAACGGCTTCTTCTTTCAACCGTGAATTCACTTTTTGATGAATCTGTCAGGAAATAATCCTTAATATCTCAAGTAGTCTTGCTATAACAGCGACTGACGGCAGTCGTTTACATCCGCTCTTCTCCATTAGCTGGACAGAGAGCGAGCGAGAGGTCAAAGGTCAGCGCCGCTGATGTGCGACGCTAAGTGGCAGTAAACACAGGAGCGTCAGTTCACTGTGATCCAGCACAGATCCACACATTACAGCAGTTACAGCACACACTCTGACGGGAACGTGTGTGTCTTAATGCTGTGTACATTACATGCACGTGTGTGTGTGTGTGTGTGTGTGTGAGAGAGAGAGAGAGTCATACAGCTTTATGGATCCTCAGGCGTGTTGAAAGCCAACAAAAGCCCCGGTGCTGAAGAGGCCACACAAGACGCTCACACACACACAGTATCAGACACACACTCTCCTTCTGTACTGGTATAGACACACGTACCTGATCACACACACACACACACACACACACACACACATCCACGCGTGTGTGAGGCGTAATGGCCCGTGATGTACCACACAGGCTGGTCTCAGCAGCACCATGTGCACCAATATTTACCCAACGACTCAAGCGGCACATGGAGAACTTTCCACACACACATGTCACTGAAAGATCACATGACCCTGATCCTGAGCTCTGATTGGTGCTCTGACTCCACGTCCAGGTGTGGATCAGGTCATCTGACCGCTGGATGCTACAACAAACATCAGCACACACATAGATGCATGTTACACACACACACACACACACACACACACACACACAGGAATCCAATGAAACAGATCAGCTTTTAATTCACCCCAAAATCAAGAGAAACAGAGACATTCTGATTTGCATAATGAACACAAAGCCTATTTCAGGACCATTGAAATACATCTAACCTAATTATTGTTACTGGAATATCAAAATAAATAAATAAATAAATGTCATTTGATTTGCACAGTATTAACACATCCTTTTTGCTGATTCACTGACAGTAAACACCTACTAAATTCCAGTATTCTAAACTTATTACAATTAACAGTATACTAGATTTATGCATGTGTGTTTATGTATACACACACACACACACACACACACACACACGTACTAACTGTTATAATGTTTTCTTCTATTAATCTGATCTTTTCATTGTTATTATTATGTTTCTCCACATATATTACAAGCTTTGGAAATATAGAGTTTTTTTTCTCATTCATACCAATAAAGCAATTTTTAATTTGAAAAAGAAAAACATTAATCCTCGCTGAAGACTCCATGAAGACTTGCTGAGAACTCTAAGAATTTAATGAGAACTGCATGAGAACTTGTTGAGAACATCGTGAGAACTCATTTGTTCGGGGAGCGATTGGAAAGCAGACGACGAAGGTGAAGCTTCACTGCTATGGGAATTGGTATTGGAGGCAGAAAATCCCTGGTAAGACCTGCTCTGTGATGGTTCTCTAGACCGGGGAAAGGCAAACCGGTTCTTAGAAGGTTCCCAGTAGAACCAACTCTGAACCAGCAATAGCACCGGCTCTGAACTAGCACCCGGTTCTGCTGACGGAAAAGAGGGAACTGAGAACTCACTGATGATCTTCAGTGGAGGCTACATTTACTGTAGTAAATCATGACAGAAACAAGCTCTCTGTGTGTGACCCGCTGTAAAA
>NW_020526911.1:82500-96149 GCF_003368295.1 Carassius auratus | reverse complement strand
GCGAGACATCGAACTTCGTCGGCGCCATGGAACACGCCCTTTTAACGAAACTCAAAGATCTTCACAACTGAACTGCACAGGCCTTTAGTTAGACTGACCACAAAAAAGACATTGATGTCATAAAATTTCTAGGAGTAGTTCTTCGCAGCGTAAAATATGACACTTCCTGTTGCCAATAGGTGGCGCTATGACTATAACTGAATATGGGCATGTCAATCTGTTCAGGTTCGGGAGTCTCATCAAACATGTGAAGTTTGGGGCAGATTGGACATTGTATGTGTGAGTTATAGCAACTTCATTTTTCATGGCGAATCATCGAAATTCGCCAGGCCGCCACGGACACGCCCTTCAACGAAAACTCAAGATCTTCGCAATTTAACATCGCAAAGGCCTTTAGATTAGGCATACCAAATTTGGTGTTGATTTGAAGAACTCTCTAGGAGGAGTTCGTTAAAATACAACACATGGAAATGACCAAAATTACACAAAATTTTGCTCATAATATAAAAAATAACCGACTTCCTGTTGGGTTTAGAATTTTGCTCCAAGAGTCTTTTTTGTAGGTATTGGTGTGTTACATATGTGTGCCAATTTTCATGCATGTACGTGAAACATAGCTGGAAGGCTGGTTGATTTTCTTGGTATAGGTGGCGCTGTCGAGCCATTTTGCCACACCCTCTTCTGAATCCTATATTAGACGAAAATTTTCACCAGGTTTGACGCGTGTGCAAAGTTTCATGACTTTTTGAGCATGTTAAAGCCCTCAAAAATGCGATTCATTCGGAGAAGAAGAAAGAAGAAGAAGAAGAAGAAGAATAATAATAATTAAAGCTGCAAGCAGCGATGAACGGGCCCTCGCACCCGGCTCACCGCAATCGTGTGGCTTTAGTAAAAGGTGAAGTGAGAAATATGCATTTCAATTCGTAAATATAAGTGGAATATGTCAAAGATCATTTATATGTGGCAATTTTCCTGTTGCCAATAGGTGGCGCTATCATTATAATGGAATATTGGCCTTCAGATGTGTTCAGCGCCAGGAGTCTTATCGAACATGTGAAGTTTGGGGAATATCGAACATTTCATGCCTGAGTTACAACAACTTCTTTTCCTATGGCGAGACATCAAATTTTGTCATGGCGCCATGGACACGCCCTTTAATAAAATCTAAAGATCTCCACAATTTAACATTGCAAAGACCTTTAGATTAGAATGACCAAAATAAAATGTTGATGTCATAAAATTTATTGGAGTAGTTCCTTGCAGTGTAAAACACGACACTTCCTGTTGCCAGCAGGTGGCGCTATGACTATGACTGAATATGGGCATGTAGATCTGTTTAGGGCAGAAGTCTTATCTAACATGTGATGTTTGAGGCAGATTGGACATTGTATGTCTGAGTAACAGCAACTTCCTTTTTCATGGCGAAACATCAAAATTTGTCAGGGCCGCCATGGACACGCCCTTTAACGAAACCTCAAGATCTTCGCAATTTAACATCGCAAAGGGCTTAAGATTACACTGACCAAGTTTGGTGTTGATCTGAATAAATCTCTAGGAGGAGTTCGTTAAAGTACAACCCCTGAAAATGGCAAAAACAAAACCAATTTTGGAAGGAAAATTCAAAAATAACCAACTTCCTGTTGGGATTCGGAATTTCGTACCAAGAGACTTTTTTTTAGATATTGGTGTGTTACATATGTGTACCGATTTTCCGTACATGTACGTGAAACCGTAGCTCGAGGCGCACTCCATTGAAAGTGTATAGGTGGCGCTATCGAGCGATTTTGCCACACCCAATGGAATATTGGCCTCCAGATGTGTGGCAGGTCAGTACTCTTATCAAACATGTGAAGTTTGGGCAAGATCTGATATTTTATGCCTGAGTTACAACAACTTCTACTCCCCATGGCGAGAAATCAAACTTTGTCACGGCGCCATGGACACGCCCTTAAACGAAAACTCAAGATCTTCACAATTTAACATTGCACAGGCCTTTAGATTAGACTGACCACAAAAAGACATTGATGTCATAAAATTTCTAGGAGTAGTTCTTCGCAGCATAAATATGACACTTCCTGTTGCCAATAGGTGGCGCTATGACTATAAGTGAATATGGGCATGTCAAACTGTTCAGGTCAGGAGTCTCATCAAACATGTGAAGTTTGGGGCAGATTGGACATTGTATGTCTGAGTTATAGCAACTTCATGTTTCATGGCGAATCATCGAAATTCGCCAGGCCGCCACGAACAGGCCCTTCAACGAAAACTCAAAATCTTCGCAATTTAACATCGCAAAGGCCTTTAGATTAGGCATACCAAATTTGGTGTTGATCTGAATGAATCTCTAGGAGGAGTTCGTTCAAATACAACGCGTGGAAATGACAAAAATGACACAAAATTTGCTCATAATATTAAAAATAACCGACTTCCTGTTGGGTTTCGGATTTTGCTCCAAGAGTCTTTTTTGTAGGTATTGGTGTGTTACATGTGTACACCGATTTTCATACATGTACATGAAACGTAGCTCGAGGCGCACACCGTTGAACGTGTATAGGTGGCGCTGTTGAGCCATTTTGCCACACCCACTTCTGAAACCCATGTCATACGTAATTTTCGCCCAGTTCGGAGGTGTGTGCAAAGTTTCATGACTTTTCGAGCATGTTTAGGCCCTCAAAAATGCGATTCATTTTGGAGAAAGAGAATAATAATAATTAATAATAATAATAATAATAATAAAACGGAGCAATTCCAAGAGGGTCCTCACACCATCGGTGCTCGGGCCCTAATTAAGCTGCAAGCAGCGATGAACGGGCCCTCGCACCCGGGCTCACCGCAATCGTGTGGCTTTAGTAAAAAGGTGAAGGTGAGAAATATGCATTTCAAATCGTTAATATAAGTGGAATATGTCAAAGTCACTTATATGTGGCAATTTTCCTGTTGCCAATAGGTGGCGCTATCATTATAATGGAATATTGGCCTTCAGATGTGTTCAGGCTAGGAGTCCTTATCGAACATGTGAAGTTTGGGGAAAATCGAACATTTCAAGCCTGAGTTACAACAACTTCTCTTGCTGTGGCGAGACATCAAATTTTGTCATGGCGCCATGGACACGCCCTTTAACAAAAATCTAAAGATCTCCACAATTTAACATTGCAAAGACCTTTAGATTAGACTGAGCAAAATAAAATGTTGATGTCATAAATTTCTTGGAGTAGTTCTTTGCAGTGTAAAACACGACACTTCCTGTTGCCAGCAGGTGGCGCTATGACTATGACTGAATATGGGCATGTAGATCTGTTAGGGCAAGAAGTCTTATCTAACATGTGAAGTTTGAGGCAGATTGGACATTGTATGTCTGAGTTACAGCAACTTCCTTTTTCATGGCGAAACATCGAATTTGTCAGGCCGCCATGGACACGCCCTTTAACGAAACCTCAAGATCTTCGCAATTTAACATCGCAAAGGGCTTAAGATTACACTGACCAAGTTTGGTGTTGATCTGAATAAATCTCTAGGAGGAGTTCGTTAAAGTACAACCCCTGAAAATGGCAAAAACAACACCAATTTTGCAGGGAAAATTCTAAATAACCGACTTCCTGTTGGGATTTGGATTTCGTACCAAGAGACTTTTTTGTAGATATTGGTGAGTTACATGTGTGTACCAATTTTTGTACATGTACGTGAAACATAGCTCGAGGCACACTCTGTTGAAAGTGTATAGGTGGCGCTATCGAGCCATTCTGCCACACCCGGTGGAATATTGGCCTGCAGATCTATTCAGGTCAGGACTCTTATCACACATGTGAAGTTTGGGGAAGATCGGACATCTTATGCCTGAGTTATAACATCTTTTATTCACATGGCGAGACATCGAACTTCGTCGCGGCGCCATGAACAAGCCTTTTAACGAAAACTCAAGATCTTCACAACTGAACATCGCACAGGCCTTTAGATTAGACTGACCACAAAAAAGACATTGATGTCATAAAATTTCTAGGAGTAGTTCGTCGCAGCGTAAAATATGTCACTTCCTGTTGCCAATAGGTGGCGCTATGACTATAACTGAATATGGGCATGTCAATCTGTTCAGGTTCGGAGTCTCATCAAACATGTGAAGTTTGGGGCAGATTGGTCATTGTATGTGTGAGTTATAGCAACTTCATTTTTCATGGCGAATCATCGAAATTCGCCAGGGCGCCACGGACACGCCCTTCAACGAAAAGTCAGGATCTTCGCAATTTAACATCGCAAAGGCCTTTAGATTAGGCATACCAAATTTGGTGTTGATTTGAAGAACTCTCTAGGAGGAGTTCGTTAAAATACAACACATGGAAATGACCAAAATTACACAAAATATGCTCATAATATTAAAAATAACCGACTTCCTGTTGGGTTTAGAATTTCGCTCCAAGAGTCTTTTTTGTAGGTATTGGTGTGTTACATATGTGTGCCAATTTTCGTGCATGTACGTGAAACATAGCTGGAAGGCTGTTGATTTTCTTGGTATAGGTGGCGCTGTCGAGCCATTTTGCCACACCCTCTTCTGAATCCTATATCAGACGAAAATTTTCACCAGGTTTGACGAGTGTGCAAAGTTTCATGACTTTTTGAGCATGTTAAAGCCCTCAAAAATGCGATTCATTCGGGAGAAGAAGAAGAAGAAGAAGAAGAAGAAGAATAATTAAAGCTGCAAGCAGCGATGAACGGGCCCTCGCACCCGGGCTCACCGCAATCGTGTGGCTTTAGTAAAAAGGTGAAGGTGAGAAATATGCATTTCAAATCGTTAATATAAGTGGAATATGTCAAAGTCACTTATATGTGCCAATTTTCCTGTTGCCAATAGGTGGCGCTATCATTATAATGGAATATTGGCCTTCAGATGTGTTCAGGCTAGGAGTCTTATCGAACATGTGAAGTTTGGGGAAAATCGAACATTCCAAGCCTGAGTTACAACAACTTCTCTTGCTGTGGCGAGACATCAAATTTTGTCATGGCGCCATGGACACGCCCTTTAACAAAATCTAAAAATCTCCACAATTTAACATTGCAAAGACCTTTAGATTAGACTGAGCAAAATAAAATGTTGATGTCATAAAATTTCTTGGAGTAGTTCTTTGCAGTGTAAAACACGACACTTCCTGTTGCCAGCAGGTGGCGCTATGACTATGACTGAATATGGGCATGTAGATCTGTTAAGGGCAGAAGTCTTATCTAACATGTGAAGTTTGAGGCAGATTGGACATTGTATGTCTGAGTTACAGCAACTTCCTTTTTCATGGCGAAACATCGAAATTTGTCAGGCCGCCATGGACACGCCCTTTAACGAAACCTCAAGATCTTCGCAATTTAACATCGCAAAGGGCTTAAGATTACACTGACCAAGTTTGGTGTTGATCTGAATAAATCTCTAGGAGGAGTTCGTTAAAGTACAACCCCTGAAAATGGCAAAAACAACACCAATTTTGCAGGGAAAATTCAAAATAACCGACTTCCTGTTGGGATTGGATTTCGTACCAATAGACTTTTTTGTAGATATTGGTGAGTTACATGTGTGTACCAATTTTTGTACATGTACGTGAAACATAGCTCGAGGCACACTCTGTTGAAAGTGTATAGGTGGCGCTATCGAGCCATTCTGCCACACCCGGTGGAATATTGGCCTGGAGATCTGTTCAGGTCAGGACTCTTATCACACATGTGAAGTTTGGGGAAGATCGGACATTTTATGCCTGAGTTATAACATCTTTTATTCACATGGCGAGACATCGAACTTCGTCACGGCGCCATGGACACGCCTTTTAACGAAAACTCAAGATCTTCATAATTTAACATTACACAGGCCTTTAGATTAGACTGACCACAAAAAAGACATTGATGTCATAAAATTTCTAGGAGTAGTTCTTTGCAGCATAAAATATGACACTTCCTGTTGCCAATAGGTGGCGCTATGACTATAACTGAATATGGTCGTGTCAAACTGTTCAGGTCAGGAGTCTCATTAAACATGTGAAGTTTGGGGCAGATTGGTCATTGTATGTCTGAGTTATAGCAACTTCCTGTTTCATGGCGAATCATCGAAATTCGCCAGGCCGCCACACACAGGCCCTTCAACGAAAACTCAAAAGCTTCGCAATTTAACATCGCAAAGGCCTTTAGATTAGGCATACCAAATTTGGTGTTGATCTGAATGAATCTCTAGGAGGAGTTCGTTAAAATACAACGCATGGAAATGACAAAAATGACACAAAATTTGCTCATATTATTAAAAATAACCGACTTCCTGTTGGGATTCGGATTTCGTACCAGGAGACTTTTTTGTAGCTATTGGTGTGTTACATATGTGTACTGATTTTCATACATGTACGTGAAACATAGCTCGAGGCGCACACCGTTGAAAGTGTATAGGTGGCGCTGTCGAGCCATTTTGCCACACCCACTTCTGAAACCCATATCAGATGTAAATTTTCGCCGGTTCTGAGGTGTGTGCAAAGTTTCATGACTTTTTGAGTATGTTTAGGCCCTCAAAAATGCGATTCATTTTGGAGAAGAAGAATAATAATAATTAAAGCTGCAAGCAGCGATGAACGGGCCCTCGCACCCGGGCTCACCGCAATCGTGTGGCTTTAGTAAAAAGGTGAAGGTGAGAAATATGCATTTCAATTCGTGAATATAAGTGGAATATGTCAAAGTCATTTATATGTGGCAATTTTCCTGTTGCCAATAGGTGGCGCTATCATTATAATGGAATATTGGCCTTCAGATGTGTTCAGGCCAGGAGTCTTATCGAACATGTGAAGTTTGGGGAATATCGAACATTTCATGCCTGAGTTACAACAACTTCTTTTCCTATGGCGAGACATCAAATTTTGTCATGGCGCCATGGACACGCCCTTTAATAAAATCTAAAGATCTCCACAATTTAACATTGCAAAGACCTTTAGATTAGAATGACCAAAAATAAAATGTTGATGTCATAAAATTTATTGGAGTAGTTCCTTGCGGTGTAAAACATGACACTTCCTGTTGCCAGCAGGTGGCGCTATGACTATGACTGAATATGGGCATGTAGATCTGTTTAGGGCAGAAGTCTTATCTAACATGTGATGTTTGAGGCAGATTGGACATTGTATGTCTGAGTAACAGCAACTTCCTTTTTCATGGCGAAACATCAAAATTTGTCAGGCCGCCATGGACACGCCCTTTAACGAAACCTCAAGATCTTCGCAATTTAACATCGCAAAGGGCTTAAGATTACACTGACCAAGTTTGGTGTTGATCTGAATAAATCTCTAGGAGGAGTTCGTTAAAGTACAACCCCTGAAAATGGCAAAAACAACACCAATTTTGGAAGGAAAATTCAAAATAACCAACTTCCTGTTGGGATTCGGATTTCGTACCAAGAGACTTTTTTTTAGATATTGGTGTGTTACATATGTGTACCGATTTTCGTACATGTACGTGACACGTAGCTCGAGGCGCACTCCATTGAAAGTGTATAGGTGGCGCTATCGAGCCATTTTGCCACACCCAATGGAATATTGGCCTCCAGATGTGTGCAGGTCAGTACTCTTATCAAACATGTGAAGTTTGGGCAAGATCTGATATTTTATGCCTGAGTTACAACAACTTCTACTCCCATGGCGAGACATCGAACTTTGTCACGGCGCCATGGACACGCCCTTAAACCAAAACTCAAGATCTTCACAATTTAACATTGCACAGGCCTTTAGATTAGACTGACCACAAAAAGACATTGATGTCATAAAATTTCTAGGAGTAGTTCTTTGCAGCATAAAATATGACACTTCCTGTTGCCAATAGGTGGCGCTATGACTATAAGTGAATATGGTCATGTCAAACTGTTCAGGTCAGGAGTCTAATCAAACATGTGAAGTTTGGGGCAGATTGGTCATTGTATGTCTGAGTTATAGCAACTTCCTGTTTCATGGCGAATCATCGAAATTCGCCAGGCCGCCACAAACAGGCCCTTCAACGAAAACTCAAAAGCTTCGCAATTTAACATCGCAAAGGCCTTTAGATTATGCATACCAAATTTGGTGTTGATCTGAATGAATCTCTAGGAGGAGTTCGTTCAAATACAACGCGTGGAAATGACAAAAATGACACAAAATTTGCTCATAATATTAGAAATAACCGACTTCCTGTTGGGTTTCGGATTTTGCTCCAAGAGACTTTTTTGTAGGTATTGGAGAGTTACATGTGTACACCGATTTTCATACATGTACATGAAACGTAGCTCGAGGCGCACACCGTTGAACGTGTATAGGTGGCGCTGTTGAGCCATTTTGCCACACCCACTTCTGAAACCCATGTCATACGTAAATTTTCGCCAGTTCGGAGGTGTGTGCAAAGTTTCATGACTTTTCGAGCATGTTTAGGCCCTCAAAAATGCGATTCATTTTGGAGAAGAAGAATAATAATAATAATAATAATAATTAAAGCTGCAAGCAGCGATGAACGGGCCCTCGCACCCGGGCTCACCGCAATCGTGTGGCTTTAGTAAAAAGGTGAAGGTGAGAAATATGCATTTCAAATCGTTAATATAAGTGGAATATGTCAAAGTCACTTATATGTGCCAATTTTCCTGTTGCCAATAGGTGGCGCTATCATTATAATGGAATATTGGCCTTCAGATGTGTTCAGGCTAGGAGTCTTATCGAACATGTGAAGTTTGGGGAAAATCGAACATTCCAAGCCTGAGTTACAACAACTTCTCTTGCTGTGGCGAGACATCAAATTTTGTCATGGCGCCATGGACACGCCTTTTAACAAAATCTAAAGATCTCCACAATTTAACATTGCAAAGACCTTTAGATTAGACTGAGCAAAATAAAATGTTGATGTCATAAAATTTCTTGGAGTAGTTCTTTGCAGTGTAAAACACGACACTTCCTGTTGCCAGCAGGTGGCGCTATGACTATGACTGAATATGGGCTTGTAGATCTGTTAAGGGCAGAAGTCTTATCTAACATGTGAAGTTTGAGGCAGATTGGACATTGTATGTCTGAGTTACAGCAAGTTCCTTTTTCATGGCGAAACATCCAAATTTGTCAGGCCGCCATGGACACGCCCTTTAACGAAACCTCAAGATCTTCGCAATTTAACATCGCAAAGGGCTTAAGGTTACACTGACCAAGTTTGGTGTTGATCTGCATAAATCTCTAGGAGGAGTTCGTTAAAGTACAATCCCTGAAAATGGCAAAAACAACACCAATTTTGCAGGGAAAATTCAAAATAACCGACTTCCTGTTGGGATTTGGATTTCGTACCAAGAGACTTTTTTGTAGATATTGGTGAGTTACATGTGTGTACCAATTTTTGTACATGTAAGTGAAACATAGCTCGAGGCACACTCTGTTGAAAGTGTATAGGTGGCGCTATTGAGCCATTCTGCCACACCCGGTGGAATATTGGCCTGGAGATCTGTTCAGGTCAGGACTCTTATCACACATGTGAAGTTTGGGGAAGATCGGACATTTTATGCCTGAGTTATAACATCTTTTATTCACATGGCGAGACATCGAACTTCGTCACGGTGCCATGGACACGCCTTTTAACGAAAACTCAAGATCTTCATAATTTAACATTACACAGGCCTTTAGATTAGACTGACCACAAAAAAGACATTGATGTCATAAAATTTCTAGGAGTAGTTCTTTGCAGCATAAAATATGACACTTCCTGTTGCCAATAGGTGGCGCTATGACTATAACTGAATATGGTTGTGTCAAACTGTTCAGGTCAGGAGTCTCATCAAACATGTGAAGTTTGGGGCAGATTGGTCATTGTATGTCTGAGTTATAGCAACTTCCTGTTTCATGGCGAATCATCGAAATTCGCCAGGCCGCCACACACAGGCCCTTCAATGAAAACTCAAAAGCTTCGCAATTTAACATCGCAAAGGCCTTTAGATTAGGCATACCAAATTTGGTGTTGATCTGAATGAATCTCTAGGAGGAGTTCGTTAAAATACAACGTATGGAAATGACAAAAATGACACAAAATTTGCTCATATTATTAAAAATAACCGACTTCCTGTTGGGATTCGGATTTCGTACCAGGAGACTTTTTTGTAGATATTGGTGTGTTACATATGTGTACCGATTTTCATACATGTACGTGAAACATAGCTCGAGGCGCACACCGCTGAAAGTGTATAGGTGGCGCTGTCGAGCCATTTTGCCACACCCACTTCTGAAACCCATATCAGATGTAAATTTTCGCCGGTTCTGAGGTGTGTGCAAAGTTTCATGACTTTTTGAGTATGTTTAGGCCCTCAAAAATGCGATTCATTTTGGAGAAGAAGAATAATAATAATAATAATAATAAACGGAGCAATTCCAATAGGGTCCTCACACCATCGGTGCTCGGGCCCTAATAATAATAATAATAATAATAATAAACGGAGCAATTCCAAGAGGGTCCTCACACCATCGGTGCATAAGAAACGTGAGCAATTCCAATAGGGTCCTCACACCATCGGTGCTCGGGCCCTAATAAAAAACAAAGCAGATACAAGAGGGTCCTCGCACCTCGGTGCTCGGGCCCTAATAAAATAATAATATAAAACTCTCAAAGATGGCAGAATTGTGTTTTCGGAGACCAGCGATTAAATTGACAGTTAATAGAGCAAGAATGTGTCATAATAATTACTTGTTAGTGTGTAGAAATATAGACTGTCCTGTTCTCATCACTTCATCTACTGAGCATCAGTTGACATGGAGGCAATAATTTGTTACTATGGAGACAGTATTTTATTGACATGTTTCATAGTGTAGTGTCATAATGTGGATGAATAGAGAACAAGTCTATTTTGTAGCTTGGTTTCAAAAAAAATTTGTGAGAATATATATATATATATATATATATATATATATATATATAAACAAACCCGATTCCAAAAAACACAAAATGGTAAACCCTCTACATTTATTGACAAATCAATCCCTAAAAACAAATACACAAAAATGCTTTTTGCTGATCCACTAGAAAAACCCAACACTATCCATTTACAACACTTCAACTCACTTATTAGAAAGAGTCTGGAGAACAATGCTAATTTCAACATGACCAATGGGGACCTAAAAATGTCTACAAGGTCAAAATTTACTGGTATTACTAGTATACATGGAGTCATTTAGTCACCACACCATAACATATAGGATCACTAATACACAGGCGAACACACACTTATTTTTTAAATAAATAAAAATAAATATAAAGAAAATTATCTATCCATCTACAACAAAAGAGACCTTATTGTAAAACATTACCAAAGTTGGTTACTTGTACCCCTGGTTTCATGGACAAGGCTTAAGACCAGCCCAAGACTAAAATGTAATTCTGAGCTGTTTCAACTGATAGAAACGTGCACTGACTGATCTTTAAAAATACCAGTGCCTTTGTTTTGTCTCAAGATGCAAGCCAGTGATGTATTTTCTAAGGCATCTTAATGAAAATGACTTAAATGTCCTTTTTGAACTATGATCCTGGCTTATCTAAGCCCTGTCTGTGAAACCAGGCCATTAGTCCTCAAACCTTTACTAGCACCAACAATAAACAGGACTGAAAGTTTTCTTCTACAATCTTACTCCAGCATTAGTGAATGCAAGTTTCACTAAACAAATAAATGAATGAATTAAAAAATAATAATAACTCCAAATGAACTTGCTTGGACGTGCTGACTGTCAATGTCCCAGAAGCTCTCCATCGGCACTAAACTTCATGTCATGAAGCTGCACACCATCTCTCCACAGTCTGTGAATGGAAAATGTATCCAAAGAGGCAGGAAAGTCCAAAAAAATTCCTTGAGGAAAGAAAGAAAGAACAATTGTTATAAAACATATCCAGTCATTATAAATGGTTCAGTTAAGTGAAAGCAGTAGACACAGTTGCAGTCCAAAGTTTATATTCACCTTGCAGTATCAGCAAAATGTGAATAATGTAAGCAGTAAGAGGATATAGAGGTAGAATCATTAAAAAAATTGCAATTATTGCCCTGATGAAGCAGTATATTCCACATCTGCATCACCTAAGAGCTGAATAAACGTTACCTCAATCATCAGGGCAACATTGTTGAAGAACACTGCACTGAAAAAAGTAATAAGTAAATTTACTTATTACTTTTTCAGTGTGGGAGATGTTCCTTCAGATTTCCTACAAACACCAGATCTCCTGATCACACCATCTTCACTGACACTGGGCTTTAAAAATAGATGACATTTTTACATTCATTATTCATTATTCCTATATTCATTATTCCTACTTTACAGGGAATAAACAACTCTATCAATTACCAAAAAATATATATCCGATTCATTTTTTATGAAATTGATATATATATATACACTCATCTTGCCTTACATGCTTCTCTCTACCTGTACTGGCACAGAAAAGCTACTGTCCTCATCCTTTGGTTTGTTACCTGTAAACAACTGTGATTTGATTGGTGATTTAGAGGAGGGTCTGTATATGCACAGATGGGAATATATTACTTGCAAATGGAAAATATTCAAAGCAATTAAAATCCATATGTATAGTGACTTAATATAGCATTTTCAGCTTGTCATGTGTGATCAGGGTGAGCTGGCTGGTCAACAATTAATTAAAAACTTCTAACATCACCTCTTCAGTACTGGTCTGTGTCTCCACATTGTATCTCCAGAAACAAAACTGTAATGATCCTGCAAAAATGAATGAATAACTCTAGATAAGTGGAAAAAAATACTACATATTGCAAACACAATCAGTAACTGAACAGCTCGGTCTTCAAATGCAAAAAGAAAAAAACTGCATTATTTCTAGAGGTGGCTGGTATATTTAATATTACTGGTGGTTATAATATCGATTATGAACATTAAATATTAAAAGATCAAATCTCTCAATTTTGTTTAGTAGCGCCAATATTTATAGTCCACACACGAGATCACATTCCGATATCAGAATGCTGTCAGAGATAAGTTATGCGATTAATTCACCTCCCGAGTTCAAGAACTGTCGCGTTATGGTGAAAGCCACATGAGTGACAAGACTAAATTAAGAATAAAGAAAACTTATATCAAGATATACTTACTTGATTCATCGTCTGCAGTATCATCCAAACGTGGTGCTCCATTGTCCTCTTCTTGTTTGTTCCCTCACGCATATATATTACACAATCATGGATCAAGGCACGTTTTCAAAATCTGATAGTAGTGCTGAAGTAGATGAAGTAGTGCGTCGTCATGACGTAGTATTTTGGCGCATGCGCATTAAACAAAAGAGACGCCGCGTGGTTACATATCATTTCAAGCTTTTCAAATTCAGGTTGTTCTAATTCGTTGTGTGGTTAGTCCAAAGATTTTTGTTAAGCTCATTCACCTAACTAAAAGTCATTTTTACAGTGCAGTTTAGTCTATAATAGAAATGTATGCTATTTGAATGCAAATTAATTTGGTTTAGATTTGTTAAATTTTTGCTTGCAATTAATGCACTTAAATGTGTGTTTAAGTGACTTAGAACAACATAATGATATTGAAAGTATTCTTTACACAGATGTAAATTACGGTACTATTACATACGAATGCAGTACTTTCATAAATGACACTGTATGTCTGATGATGAAAGTTTTATTGGAGTATACTGTATAA
>NW_020526911.1:0-80000 GCF_003368295.1 Carassius auratus | reverse complement strand
TCACATTAATTTTCTAGAAGTACGAGGCTATCTCATTATCAGGCATTTGACATGGAATTACTGTCATAAAGATATGTGTAAAAGAGTGTGTGTTAAAAATAATTATTTTAATAAATATACCAAATCCATATAATATAATAGAGTGAGCTGTATTACTCTACTCACCATAGACAGTAAGACTGAATCTGTGTGTATCCTCTGATCTACTGCTGCTGATCCTCACTTCATAAAGTCCAGAGTCTGTGATTCTGGTGTCTGTAATGGTCAGAGATCCAGTCTGATGATCCAGCTTCAGTCTGTCTCTGAATCTCCCATCAGGACCAGTAAATATTTTACTGGTCTTTTCATTAATTTTAGCTATAAGACTCCTGTTAGTTCCGAATTTCCACTCAATCTTATCATCTGTCTGTATTTCAGTGACATTAATCTGTAGAGTGACAGAATCTCCCTCATTCACTGTGTCTGTATCACCAAACACACCTGATGAACAAACACAAACAGTCTCTCAGTCACATATATTACAGTTAAGTTTAATAAAGATTTAACTGTGGTTCAGTAGATCAACTATAATCCTTGTCAGATATTCCCCTTTTTTCAATCTATTTCTATTTCAGCATCCCACTCCCACCCCCCACACCACATTTTTATATTTCAAAGGATCTGTACTTGTACAATGACAGTAAAGTTGAGTCTTCTAATTAAAATATGTCAATAAATATACCAAATCTGTAGAATATAATAGAGTGAGCTGTAATACTCTACTCACCGTAGACAGTAACATTGAATTTGTAATTAATCTCTGTTCTGCTGCTGATGGTCACTTCATAAAGTCCAGAGTCTGTGATTCTGGTGTCTGTGATGGTCAGAGATCCAGTCTGATGATCCAGCTTCAGTCTGTCTCTGAATCTCCCATCAGGACCATAATTGATCTTTCTGGTCTTTCCATTAATTTTAGCTATAAGACTCCTGTTAGTTCCGAATTTCCACTCAATCTCATCGTCTGTCTGTATTTCAGTGACATTAATCTGTAGAGTGACAGAATCTCCCTCCTTCACTAACACTGACTTCACTGTGTCTGTATCACCAGACACACCTGATGAACAAACACAAACAGTCTCTCAGTCACATATATTACAGTTAAGTTTAATAAAGATTTAATTCAAATTAGCCATAGTTTTGAAATGATTACAAACTTTGGAAAGTTAGAATGACAGAAACAGAAGTTTGGAAAATATAAGACTGGGTGAAAAAGACCCACCCTTGAATTCACAATTCTTCATATGTTTTACATTTGAACTTTTGGTGTTGTGTTATGAGCTAGTAAATAGATCTGTGTAAATCTACTTTTTAATCTATTGATGGTGAAACTGAACATTCGAGTTCTTCACAAATATTATCTTAATAGACAAATATAAACATCTTCAACTGGGAATAACTGACTGAACGTACAGTGTTTCTGTTTGGTGTCATATCTTAACTGGACAGTGAAACACATCTGGATAATTATAATTGATAAATAGTAAATAATGTTGATTAAACTTGATTCCAGACTATATTTTATAGTTATATCTGGAATTAAAAGCAAAATCAAATCTTCTGACTGGTTTAAACAGTGTTATATTGACCTGTACTAACTGCTACTGTAACAAACAAACTAAAAAAAATGTGTATAACTTACCAACCAGATGAAAAGAGCACAGACAGAAAAGAACAAGTGTATTTTCTTTAATCATTTTCTTCCAGCAGCTCTGGGGTTTAAAAAGATAATCTGAGAGCGTTGTGGTCTGTAGTAAAGTCATGAAGGAAACATCAGCATCTACTTCTGTCTCTGTGTCTCAGCTGAGTGAGCATGTGTGTAGCGGGTTGAAGCTGTAGTCTAGTTTTGCAACAGTAACTTTTTTTTTTCTTTGAACTGTGCCGTTGTTTTAACCATGCTGTATTGATATTAGAATTCAGAAACAAACAAAAATAACTTCTTTAAGAGTGTATTGATTCATCCAATTCTATTGTTGAGCGATTTCATTTCTCCCTGAATATAAAATTACTCTGTTGCCCTCCTAAATGAGGAAGCAACCAATTGGGATATAATTGTACTTTTGAAGTGGTACATTAACATCAGATCTAGTCCCAAATGCACAGTTGATGTGGACTTGTGATCTCTTATTCAGTCATTTATGTTGAAAAAGTCCACAAGACTGTGGATGTTTCGTTTGCAATTTTTTTTATCCTATCCACATTTCTATCAGTCCCAAATATCTGTCCCTGTCACTGTTGCTGGTTTTTACATTATCTGTTGTTTTTTTTTTTTTTTTACAGAGATCATACCATCTTTAGTAGGAATTCAGTTCAAGATTTTAAATATATCTCTTAAATATATAGCTAGTATCATATTATTTTTTTGATACATAGATTTTGAATATTTGAAAGAGTTTCAATACTAATTTTTCACAGCATCAAAAATATCAGCTGTGCTTTCTCAAGTATGAAGGTCAGAAACAGCTCAAAGTAGGTGGAGCTACAGCTCAAACACTGATTGGTTGATTTATTGCTGCAATAGAAAGACATAATGCCAGCAATTAGTGATTACAACCTAAATGCTGTGTCTTTTTCATTTTAATAAACATTTTATTTCTAAGAGCTGTGTTTTCATTAGTGTGAATGCAAAATAAGTTTTGTGTTGTGTGAAGTTTTGTTGTTGTTGTTGTTTGGATTAACGAATATAATGTACAGTACATACTTGACAAATGACCCCAATAACAAGCTATAAACGGTAAAAAAAGAATTCCAGTAGTTTTTAATCAGAAAAGGCTCTCATACTGGTCAATAGTTTTGTGTGTTTGTGTTGATTGACAGTTTGTTTTGGGGGCAGGGTTTGTACAGAGAACTTGTGGTTGAAGGCATGGGGTGTGGTCTAATTCAGTCAGGCGGAAGTCAGCAAATCATTAACATCGTCTGTGGTTTTTGCTAAACACATCTTTACTGCGGGCGCTCGTAGGTTTTCAAACTTGACTGAAACTGTTTCAGACCCCTGAACTGCTGAAGAAAATGTTTCACACATTTGCTTTTTGCTGTTTGTGCTGTTGGCATCTGGTTGGTAAGTTATGTTTATTGTCTTTCACATTTATTGTCTTTTACAACTGCATGTTAATCGTTTGGCGCTCTAACTTCAGTTCCACCATAAATAAATAATAATAGTAAGAATGATTTCCACTGTGCTATTTACTAGCTCATAACACAACACCAAAAGTTCAAATGTAAAACATATGAAGAATTGTGAATTCAAGGGTGGGTCTTTTTCACCCAGTCTTATATTTTCCAAACTTCTGTTTCTGTCATTCTAACCTTTCCAAAGTTTGTAATCATTTCAAAACTATGGCTAATTTGAGTTAAATCTTTATTAAACTTAACTGTAATATATGTGACTGAGAAACTGTTTGTGTTTGTTCATCAGGTGTGTCTGGTGATACAGACACAGTGAATGAGGGAGATTCTGTCACTCTACAGATTAATGTTACTGAAATACAGACAGATGATAAGATTGAGTGGAAATTCGGAACTAACAAGATTCTTATAGCTAAAATTAATGGAAAGACCAGTAAGATATTTGATGGTCCTGATGGGAGATTCAGAGACAGACTGAAGCTGGATCATCAGACTGGATCTCTGACCATCACAGACACCAGAACCACAGACTCTGGACTTTATCAAGTGAGGATCAGCCGCAGCAGCTCAGAGGATACACACAGATTCAGTCTTACTGTCTATGGTGAGTAGAGTATTACAGCTCACTCTATTATATTCTACAGAGTTGGTATATTTATTGACATATTTTGATTAAAAGACTTAACTTTACTGTCATTGTACAAGAACAGATCTTTTGAAATATAAAAATGTGGTGTGGGGAGTGGGATGCTGTTACACCGAATAAATTCAGAGACCGAGAGAGCAGGATCCAAGTGCAGCTTAATATTTTAATTATTACAATAACCAAGATAAACCAGAACAGGGGAATAAGAGAAATCATGGAGAAGAACCAAGTATGCTGACATAACATCCATGAAAGGAAAAGACAAGACAAGGAACATAGTAAAAACAAGATCTACTGTATATATACACAGGATTAACAAGGTTAACCAGAAATAGACTGAAACAAGCAATAAACTAATCAACTAAACTACAACCAGATTACAAGGTTAAAACGGGAAACTACAACACTAACACTTCAATATAAAAGTCCAAATGGGGAACATCTGGCAGGGGATTGTAGCTGATGTACTGTACCACAGTTAAAGCTCAATAAAATGTAACTTTAAATGAGTGAAACTGAGAGACTGTTTGTGTTTGTTCATCAGGTGTGTCTGGTGATACAGACACTGTGAAGTCAGTGTTAGTGAAGGAGGGAGATTCTGTCACTCTACAGATTAATGTCACTGAAATACAGACAGATGATGAGATTGAGTGGAAATTTGGAACTGAAAGGAGTCTTATAGCTAAAATTAATGGAAAGACCAGAAAGATCAATGATGGTCCTGATGGGAGATTCAGAGACAGACTGAAGCTGGATCATCAGACTGGATCTCTGATCATCACAGACACCAGAATCACAGACTCTGGACTTTATGAAGTGACCATCAGCAGCAGAACAGAGATTAATTACAAATTCAATGTTACTGTCTACGGTGAGTAGAGTATTACAGCTCACTCTATTATATTCTACAGATTTGGTATATTTATTGACATTTTAATTAGAAGACTCAACTTTACTGTCATTGTACAAGTACAGATCCTTTGAAATATAAAAATGTGGTGTGGGAGGTGGGAGTGGGATGCTGAAATAGAAATAGATTGAAAAAAGGGGAATATCTGACAAGGATTATAGTTGATCTACTGAACCACAGTTAAATCTTTATTAAACTTAACTGTAATATATGTGACTGAGAGACTGTTTGTGTTTGTTCATCAGGTGTGTTTGGTGATACAGACACAGTGAAGTCAGTGATGGAGGGAGATTCTGTCACTCTACAGATTAATGTCACTGAAATACAGACAGATGATAAGATTGAGTGGAGATTCGGAACTGAAAGGAATCTTATAGCTAAAATTAATGAAAAGACCAGTAAGATATTTACTGGTCCTGATGGGAGATTCAGAGACAGACTGGAGCTGGATCATCAGACTGGATCTCTGATCATCTCAAACACCAGAACCACAGACTCTGGACTTTATGAAGTGAGGATCAGCAGCAGCAGCTCAGAGGATACACACAGATTCATTGTTACTGTGAATGGTGAGTAAAGCTTATTCTTATTTTATACTACAGATTTGACATATTTCTTGACGTAATTTCAGTAGTAGTTCAACTTTACAGTCATTTTACAAGTACATTTTAAAAATATGTTTGCAGTTTACATACTGTACTACACACCAATGCATTTTGTTAAAATGCTTTCAGTTATGAGGTGAGAAAATCTTGGGAGGTATAGATTTTCCTTTTTTTTCTCTCTTCAGGAAAATGGACACATTTTTGCCTTTTGTAGTTCTTCTATTTGTAATGTCCAGAAGCAAGCGGAGGAAGGCAAAGGCATGATTATTTTTAATTATTAATTTATTTATTTTTTTTGCACCAGTTTAATAGAAGTAACTAAATTAATAGACAACCTGAAACAAGGAAACAAAAACACAAAGATTAAAAAAAATTAACAACTGGCAAAGTAGCAAGTTAAACACAAAGGGTAAAAACCTTAACAAGTTAGAGTAAACATGACTAACCTGGGAAGACAAATCAAGAGAAAAAAGGTCAGGCAGAAGGTTTAGGATCAGATGCCACCGCCTCAGGAGGATCTGGAGCAGATGTTGCTGCCTCGGAGAAGCTGTAGACATTTATATGGCGCAAGCACACAAAATTGCATTCAAAATCACAGCAGCACAGATGATGCTGGACGAGTTTCCAAGACCACTGGACTGGAGAGTGAAGCAGGGACCACTAAGCTTGCACCAATCTCAGCTGTGGATATGCCATACTGGATATCAGTCTCGTCCACCATGAAACAGGTCCAGTGGCCAGGATGGTACAGGATGATAATGTCAATGGTGACTAGGGTTGTGCGATTCATCGAAATCTAATCGAAATCGCGATTTGAGACGTTGCGATTTGCTAATTGCAAAAGCCTGCGACGTGGACGCGATATTACTCTACAGGTTAACACCTGATGGCATTTCTTTTGGGCTATTGAGTTATAACAAGTATGTTTTAGAAACACATGGTTATAACAGCCAGAGAAAAGACTAAGACAGAAATCAAGGGTCAAGAGCACAACTAAAGCAAACACTGATCTATAACATGGTTACTTCAAATGAAACAATAAATCAACATCTAAACCTTAGTTCATTCTCAATAAGATCTTCTGTAGACGTCTGACAGAAATAAAGTCAGTCTGATTATTAATAAGTGGAGCTGGTGATGCTGTTTGTGGGGTTATTTAATCAGATCTTGAGAGATTTCACGTATTTTATTTCAGTTGATTTCATCTAAGGCTGTGTCTGAAGTCAGTTGGAGTAGTTCTTGTGTTTCTCTTTTCTTCAGTGATTCTGTTTGTTAACAGCAGCTGTTAATCACTAATTCTCAATCAGCACTTAGTTAATCACTTAATTACTTAAATGCAAAGTTTTAAAACTTACATGGTTTAAATCAAGGCAATCTGTTTACTCAAACGGTTTGAGTTAAGTTTGCTTGTCGGGTTTTACAGTTTAGAGCATATGCTTGACTGTCAGTCTTCAGTGACAGTCTTACTAACCAATAGAGTGAGGGCACCTCCGTTCTCCCCAATCAGCACTGCTCTAGCCAACTGTGTAAACGCCCACCATTTAAAAAAAAAACGAAAAAACAAAAACCGGAGAGCAGGAGAGAGACAGAGTGGGATTATGGCAAAGGTCAGGTCAATAGAAAAACGAAAGAAAAACGTTACGTAACTTAAGCTTTGAAAAGACAGACAACAACCAAAAATGATAATTTACAAGAGCTGCGTCACAATGCATATCAAGAGAATCTCGTATTGAGAGTGAGGAGTCACGTGCCGATTCGGGTCGATTTGGGAGGGGAGCTATCGGTTGCCAGGGGCAACACCTTCAGAACTTCACAGAGGCGCGACTAAACATTCCAGAGCTCTTTAATTTTTGCACATTTATTATGCCGGCGGAACAGAGACGGATCTACGAATACGAGAAAGAAATGACGAAAGTAAAGCAATGCAGAAAGGCGAAAGAAAAGGGACCTTACAGGAACAAGCTCACACCAAGCGCAAAACAGTGGTGTTTGAGAAGCTCTCAGGCATCCAACATATCGAGCCATACGAGCTCCCTGCAGCGGCACAGAGACCTGGACCATTTACCTCCATGCACACATATGGACATTGTTAATTATAATGTTTACGATGTAAGTCACCTTGCATTCACGCTGTTAATGGCTTTAATCTAACCACGACATTTCCATCTTGCAGTCACACATTTAACTAACGTTACCCTAGCTAACCCAGAACTGGTTTGTCCACTTTGCAGCCCCCAACACAAAAACCTGGTACAATATGTGTCGTTGGGCTAAAATCAAATTCTAACTAAACATACACAGCTTTAGCCTACATCAAAACATGTTGAAAACGTTTGTGTACATTGAACATCTCGTTACAATCTAGTGTTTACGAAACAGTCGCAGTTATTTAAGTTACTTCGTCATTTTGGTCAAGAAGTGTCTGCTAAATGCAATGTGTAATTACAATACGCTAAAACGCATGTGAATAAACTTACTTTGGCCAGTACAACACTGTTTTCACCACCTGGAGGTTTGTAGATGGACCAGAAAACCTTGTAACTTTCCAAAGACTTGTGGCTTTTAAACTCCTGAATTGAGTAGTAACTTACACCAAAAACAAGGTAATTCACAATGTCCATATGTGTGCATGGAGGTCAATGGTCCAGGTCTCTGTGCCAATCAGCTGCAGGGAGCTCGCATGGGTCGATATATTGGATGCCTGAGAGCTTCTCCAAATACCGCTGTTCCCTTATCGAGTCGGTCTCTCGACATTATGTATGGGGGGAAATCCATTTCCTCGAAATTATGAAGTCTGATTGAATAACTCTTTTGCTTGCAAATAGCCAATGGCGCCCTCACCTGATTGGCTGACAGCCATCAATATAGGTGACGGCGGGCGCCAAAAACCTCAGAATCTTACAGAGCGGAAAATTGTGGAAAATTATCCCCTCTTGCGTTCCGGTGATTTTTACTCTTAAAATGTCTCTTTGCCGCATGTGTGGTGGGCCCATTGATTTCCCGGACGCACACGAGCAGTGTGCGCTGTGCCTGGGTTGGGCTCATGCAGAGGCGGCATTCGAAGGATCGGGATGTCGTGCCTGTGAGGAGCTTCCCATCAAGATCCTTCGTGCAAGGCTGGCCGTTACCTGTAACGGTGGACTTGTATCTCCTGCCTCTACCAGTCCGCCGCCATCGAGCCGCGAACTGGGAGACTGCAGAGAGCTCCGTCGACGGATTCTGTCGAGGTACTGGCGTTGGCCCAACGCCCACGCCACCCTCACGTGAAAGATCCCCTCTCATACTCTGAGGCCAGTTACCGCCCTCCACTAGAAGCGTGGGAAATGGTCTCGTTTGTATATGACGAGGACGACGCCATGTCTACTAATGCCTCAGACCCGGGAGCGTGGTCCGAGGCCCCGTCTGAAGCCGCCCCCGCCTCGCAGAATGCCGAGCTTATGGCGATCCTCATGGAGGTGGTGGGAGATATGGAATTGGAGTGGACAGCCCCCAAGGAGCTGCCGTCTAAGAGATGGATGGACGGTACCTTCCTCGGCGCGGTCCGCCAGGCTGAAGCCCCGCAGAGACCCGCGCCCTTTTTCTCTGAGGTCCACGAGGAACTCACCCGGTCATGGCGCTCCCCTTACTCAGCCCGAGCCCATGCACAGGGGACCCAGCTGCTGACGACGGTGGAAGGGGCGGAGAAATTAGGATACGCGCGACCGCCTCCCGTCGAGGATGCTATCGCGGCCCACCTGGCGTCTTCTCCCGGCTGGAAAACCGCCTCTTTGCCTTCTAAGCCATGTCGAGCTACTGCTCACATTGCCGAGAAGCCATACATATCGGCTGGACATGCAGCATCTGCCCTCCACACGATGGCAATCCTGCAGGTCTTTCAAACTCGGCTCCTGGGGTCCCTGGATGAGGGAAGCCCGGACCCAGAGTCGCTCAGGAAGCTGCGCACGGCGGCGGATCTCGCGGTGTCGAAAAAGGTCGCGCTGGGAATCGGCCGCAATATAGGCAGCCTTGTGGTCCTGCATCGCCATCTGTGGCTGACGCTGTCCGGCATGCGCAATGTCGAAAAAGAGGCAGTTCCTGGATGCACCGGTGAGCCCCACCGGTCTTTTCGGTGCCGCGGTGGAATCTCTGTCGGAGAAATACGCCGAGACTGTCAAGCAGTCTAAGATGATGCCTCATCTTTTGCCGAAACGGTCTCAAGCCCCCCCCCCCCCCCGCCAGCAGTGAGGTCCAGGTCTTATTCAGCACAGCGCTAGGCGGGAAATACGTGTTCCCAAGCGCGGCAGAGCGTCGTGAGCCAGAGCCACCGTTCTGCCAGAGGTAGCCCAGGAAGCCCCGTTTTGGTACTAAACCGGCCTCTAGCAACCAAGGGCGCCCGGCGGGCAAGAAGGAGCAGCGTTCCTGATGCTCGTGCCAGGGGGAAGAGAGCGCGGGACGTGTTCGTCAGACCCGCGGCGAAGAGGGCATGTTGATAAGTAATAAGTAAATTTACTTAATTTTTATTTGGCAAGTTTTTGCACAAGCATTTTTCAAGTAAATTTAACACATTTGGAAATTAAGTAAATCTACTTAACTTAAGTAAAAAAAATAAAATAATAATAAGTACATTTTATTGAGTAAAATTTACTTAAATAATATTAAATTAATTAATTTAGCAGACACTTTTATCCAAACCAACTTACAGTGCATTCAGGCTAACAAGTTTCACCTATCATGTGTTCCCAGGGGAATCGAACCCCCAAACGTGCACTTGCTAATGCAATGTTCTACCACTGAGCCACAGGAACACTTCAATAAATAATTGATGATTATCATCACCAATATAAAGTATAACAATCTACACCTAGGTAAAGTTTAACACCTGATGGCTTTTCTTCTGGGCTATTGAGTTACAACAAATGTGTTTTAGAAACACACGGTTATAACAGCCAGAGAAAAAACTAAAACAGAAATCAAGGGTCAAGAGCCCAACTAAAGCAAACACTGATCTCTAACATGGTTACTTCAAATGAAACCATAAATCAACATCTTAACCTTAGTTCATTCTCAATAAGATCTTCTGTAGACGTCTGACAGAAATAAAGTCAGTCTGGTTATTAATAAGTGGAGCTGGTGATGCTGTTTGTGGGGTTGTTTAATCAGATCTTGAGAGATTTCATGTATTTTATTTCAGTTGATTTCATCTAAGTCTGTGTCTGAAGTCAGTTGTAGAATGCAAAATTTTAAAACTTACAGGGTTTAAATCAAGGCAAACGATTTGAGTAAAGTTTACTTATCGGGTTTTACAGTGCTATTTCTTTTGTCTGTTTTCTTAATTGCAGAATATTTATCATGTACATCCAGTCCTTCGTGCTGTCTTTGCTGTAAACTGGTTTAAAGGGACAGAAGTGAGAGACTTATTTACCCTCATTTGATAAAACTGTTTTCAAAAAAAATATTTTACATTTAGAAATATCTAGAATATCTGTTTCGGGTTTTTTGTTAGTGTAAAAACTTTTCCAAAGTAAAAAAGTAAGTAAGTGAAATTTTCACTTATTTTTCACAAGATCTTGAAGTGTTCCTGTAGCTCAGTGGTAGAACATTGCATTAGCAAGTGCAAGGTTGGGGGTTCGATTCCCCGGGAACACATGATAGGTGAAAATTGTTAGCCTGAATGCACTGTAAGTTGCTTTGGATAAAAGTGTCTGCTAAATGCATTAATTTAATATTATTTAATTAAATTTTACTCAATAAATTGTACTTAATATAATATGTAATAATATGTACTTATTATTATTTTATTTTTTTACTTAACTTAGTTAAGTAGATTTACTTAATTTCCAAATGTGTTAAATTTACTTGAAAAATGCTTGTGCAAAAACTTGCCAAATAAAAATTAAGTAAATTTACTTACTTAGATTGTCTCTGGCTGTTATAACTGTGTGTTATAAAACATTCTTGTTGTGACACAGATCGTGGAGCTCAGGTGTTTGCATCTTGCTGCTAATGGTGACAAAATTATAGCAAAATTAGATATTAGTGTTTTGTTGCAACTCTGTTTATTTTCTTGGATAGAAATCTTGAAGAAAAAAATAATGTACATTTTTTTTTACAAAATGGATCACTTTGGATATGCATCACATCAATGGTGACAATCAAAACAAAAAAAGTCTGGAAAATAAGGATGAGTTTGTGTTATGGAGCGGTTTTGATTGTCACCGTTTTTGTGATGCATAGCCGGAATCTTGATGTCTGTGTTTGAGTAGATGATGCTTTTACTCAAAATATTTAAATTGCATGCACTTTGTCGATCTTAAAAATAACAAGTATTTTGCTCTTGGTTTCTGCACTGTAGATTTAAAAAGGCTTGGGGTTGATAAATTAATAAAATAAACAAAGCTAACTTCATAACCTCAGGTACTTAATATGTGTTGAATTATTCATCATCAACAAAGAAATAATACCATCTGAGCTCTCTTAATTTTGTTTCTCTTTACTGCAGTGTTTCACAAAAACACAATTACAGCAGTCGGAGACAAGCTAATCGAAGAAATAGCTGGACCAAGTTCCCAACTAAACCAAACAGTGTCCACCACAATGGTGACTTCAAATGAATCAAATATCAACATTTAAACCTCTGTTAATTCTCAATAAAAGCTTCTCTAGAAGTTTGACAGAAATAAAGTCAATCTAATGAGTGATGAAGCTGTTTGTGGAGATGTTTGATCCTCCTCTGCTGAGATCTTCAAAGATTTAATGTCTTTGATTTGCAGTTGATTTTACCACATGCTCAATCATCAGTTATTTCATTATTTCATAAAGATTATTTTATTTTCTTGATTTTAGGACAAACACAGTGTCTTGAAATTACATTGAAATAACATGACTCTTAATCTAACGCATCATTGAGAGTGTTGATTTGGTCCAGAAACAGTATAAGTTATGCTTAAATGAACCTTAAATGAAATTATGAACGTTAAAATAAACTTTTTAAAAGGTATGATGTTTCTCAAACATTCTTTCAACTTAATTTTTATTTAAAAATTCAACATTCTAGGAACGTTGATTTGTAACATTCCAAGAACATAAAAAGGTCCAGTTTCCATATTAGTATAATGTTATTTTAAGGTTAGTAAAATGTTCCTGCAACATTCTCTCAGTCATTCAAACACCTGCTGTGATCAAGCAAGAAAGAAAGAGAAATAATAACACAAACTACAACTTTCTTCAGCCACAGTTTTAGGTGAACTGAAGATACAAGACTTTAAATCTCTCAAGATCTGAATAAACAACTCCACAAACAGCATTACCAGCTTCACTTGTAGTAATACTAACCAGAATTATTTTATTTCTGTCATGCATCTACAGAAGTTCTTATTGAGAATTCACAGAAGTTAAGATGTTGATGTCTTAATTAAAATGTTTTTTGAGATCACCATCATAGAGATCAGGGTTTTCTTCAGTTGTGCTCTAGACCCTCAACTTTTGCTGCAATACTTCTTTCTACAGTTGCAGTTGTTTTCAGAAAACATTTCTGCATATATAAAGCAGATCAACAAGTCTGTTTTAATAGCAACCAACTGACTGCACTAAAATGGTTTAAATGACCCAACTGATACGAAAATAAATAATTTGAAACACTATTGTGGTTCGTACACTGATGTTTAACAGTGAATAAATATTGTTTTTATTAACTTTTTGTTAAAAACATGTTTTAGATTATTTATACACTCACAGACATCAACATTTGGCGTATTAAACACAACAATGGTGACATGTTTCATGCCAGCATACAAAACATGTTCATGGCTCCCAGCATGCATTGCTGCATTTTTTTTTTCGGGATTGTCCCCACTGTTTAGGATTGTACGACAACAATACAAAATAATAACCTAATTTTTTTTCTATGGATGTTCACAAATATTTTAGTTAAATTAACTTTTTTTTCATTTGGTAAATCTGACGTTTACATTTTACAGTATATTACTGTTTTTCCTTGACTTGACGGCAAAAAACTGTAGAAAAACACTTTTTTTTTGCTGGCAACCATTAATTTACGGCAATAAACAGTAGAAAAACAGTTATTTACTGGCAGCAGGGGTGCCAGTAAATAACTGTTTTTCTACAGTTTGTTTGCTGTAAATTAATTACAGTTTATTACTGTTAAATTATGTTTCATTCTGTTTTTTCTTCATCTTAAATCTTTAACCCTTTAAACCCCACAAGAAAATCCTCAGTTTTAAATGAACACTTATAATGTGTGCACACTACAGTGTGTTTGAGTAACACTGAATCAGTGAAGTTAATGAGATAATTCTGTGATTAATTGATGATTGAGCATAAGTGATAAACACCTGCAGAATCACTGAAGGAAAGAGAAACACAAGAACTACAAATGACTTCAGCCACAGCCTTAGATGAAATCAACTGAATAAAAGAAAACATCAAATCTCTCAAGATCTGATTAAACAACTACTAAAACAGCTTCACCAGATTCACATTACTAACCAGACTGACTTTATTTCTGTCAGATGTCTACAGAAGAACTTATGGAGAGTTAAATAGGTTTAGGTGTTTTTTCACTACCATGATGGAGATCAGTGTTTGCTTTAGTTGGGCTCTTGAACGTGACTTTTCAACAACTAAGGTTTTTTTTTTTCATGCTGTAACAATGCGCCTTTGGAACTTGTTATAGCAAAACAAAAATATCTAATCTAATCCCGTATCTCTTCTCTTATTGAATACTGATACTACAGCATGAGAAGGAACACTGCTGAGCCATAAGTTATGAAAGACTGTTAAGAAAATTTCACTCATAATAAAAAAAACAAAACCTTAGCTGAACTTTAGACAGAAACATCAAGAATCAGCGTATGAATCACAACAATGGTGACAATCCACAAAATAAATGAACAGATCAATTCTGAACATCACAACACATGCTACTAAAACTTAAAACAAATGCAAAATTATAAGCACATAAGAATTCAAGAAAATAAGTGAACAATTCAGGGGCATAATTTATTCATGCTGCAATGCATGCTGGGAATAATGGATGAGTTTTATCCTGTGTTGGTACCCAGCATGCATTGCATCATGAACCTTTTGATTGTCACCATTGTTGAGATTCATATGCTGATTGTTGATTTCTCTCTTTGAGTGTTGTGGGGACTGCTGCCCGAAATACTTTTTAACTAAAACTAGTCGTTAAATCCATAAATACTGGTTATCACACTACTTTTCAATCTTACAAAATTGAAGTGTCATTCACTCAAATATTTCAACACCAAATTAATATTTGATTATTATAGCAAAACTTTAAGTCAGTCTAGTAGATCATGCCTGTTAGAAACAACCATAATCACTTGACTATCAAATTAATACTGCTGTAACAGATGCATCATAAAGATACAAATACAGCAATAAAACAAAATGTAAAGTGCAAAAGTCAATGGTCAGGAGCCCAACTAAAGCAAACACTGATCTCCACAATGGTGACGCTAAACGAAACAGTAACATTATCATCTAAATCTCTTTAATTCTCAATAAGATCTTTTGATCTCTGTTCTCTGATTGGCAGAAATAAAGTCAGTCTGGTTAGTAATGTGTGAAGTTGGTGAAGCTGTTTGTTGATCATTTAAATCTTCAGTTGATTTCATCTAAGGCTGTGGCTGAAGTCAGTTGTATTTCATGTGTTTGTCTTGTTATGCTTTTTTTTTCTTCAGTGATTCTACTCATTAACAGCAGCTGTTGATCAGTGTCTGAATTCACTCATTAGTGTTCATTCTCTCTGTCAGGTGGACTATATTAGTAAACTCATGTAGGGAATAGTGAATGAGGGTGTAGGGTGTGATTTGAAACACAGCCGCTGAGTGTCGACTTTGAACGTTGTTATTTTACGATATATAGCAGCAGGCTACTTCTCGAAAACGATGAATATTACCCAGAATACACTGTTTTAATGAAAAACAGTATTTTACTGTCGAAATTTGGCCGTTTTTTTACAGCGATTTTTTAACAGTGTACACTGTAAAAATTTTGCCGTTTAATAACAGTAATTTTCTGGCAGCAGGGGTGCCAGTAAAGTACTGTTAATTTACAGCTCTTAACCATTAATTTACCACTCTTATTTTTTAACAGTATTTTACTGTAAATTCTACCATGGAAATTAACTCCACTCCCACTGCTTCAAACAGTTCGAGTTTTTAAACTAGCATTCCTACGATGTTAGTACTATGAACTTATTTCATTTGAGTCCACTGAGAAGGAATATTTCTTACACTTAATGTGCAGTAATAAAGTAACTAAATACATGACTTTTACTCAAATCACTGCAGCTCATTGTCAGCTGTATTACACATGTATGTGCTGAAGTACTTAACACAGAGATCACCACTGTATCAGCGACTCCACATTTACTGTCTTTATATAAAGCAGCAGAAAATCAGAGTTTTTGGCTCATCATTGACTGAAGCACCGGCTCTACTCTACAGCACAATGGTGAACAACAAAACTACATTAAACTAAACGATCTCTCTTGTGCAAACACACATTAATACAGTCAAGTTCAGTATTTACTCTCATTATCAGTGTATGACTTTGCCTAATTTTTTTTCTATGGATGTTCACAAATATTTTAGTTAAATTAACTTTTTTTTCATTTGGTAAATCTGACGTTTACATTTTACAGTATATTACTGTTTTTCCTTGACTTGACGGCAAAAAACTGTAGAAAAACACTTTTTTTTGCTGGCAACCATTAATTTACGGCAAGAAACAGTAGAAAAACAGTTATTTACTGGCAGCAGGGGTGCCAGTAAATAACTGTTTTTCTACAGTTTGTTTCCTGTAAATTAATTACAGTTTATTACTGTTAAATTATGTTTCATTCTGTTTTTTCTTCATCTTAAATCTTTAACCCTTTAAACCCCACAAGAAAATCCTCAGTTTTAAATGAACACTTATAATGTGTGCACACTACAGAGTGCTTGAGTAACACTGAATCAGTGAAGTTAATGAGATAATTCTGTGATTAATTGATGATTGAGCATTAATGATAAACACCTGCAGAATCACTGAAGGAAAGAGAAACACAAGAACTACAAATGACTTCAGCCACAGCCTTAGATGAAATGAACTGAATAAAAGAATACATCAAATATCTCAAGATCTGATTAAACAACTACTAAAACAGCTTCACCAGATTCACATTACTAACCAGACTGACTTTATTTCTGTCAGATGTCTACAGAAGAATTTATGGAGAGTTAAATAGGTTTAGGTGTTTTTTTTCACTACCATGATGGAGATCAGTGTTTACTTTAGTTGGGCTCTTGAACGTGACTTTTCAACAACTAAGGTTTTTTTTTTTTTTTCATGCTGTAACAATGCGCCTTTGGAACCTGTTATAGCAAAACAAAAGTACACAGAAGAAAAAAAATCTGATATTGTTGTTTATAGATTGACAAGAACAAATACTATTATTTCTGATCTAATCCCGTGTCTTCTCTTATTGAATATTGATACTACAGCATGACAAGGAACACTGCTGAGCCATAAGTTATGAAAGACTGTTAAGAAAATTTCACTCATAATAAATAAAAAAAAACCTTTGCTGAAATTTAGACAGAAACATCAAGAATCAGCGTATGAATCACAACAATGGTGACAATCCACAAAATAAATGAACAGATCAGTTCTGAACATCACAACACATGCTACTAAAACTTAAAACAAATGCCAAATTATAAGCACATAAGAATTCAAGAAAATAAGTGAACAATTCAGGGGCATAATTTATTCATGCCGCAATGCATGCTGGGAATCATGGATGAGTTTTATCCTGTGCTGGTACCCAGCATGCATTGCATCATGAACCTTTTGATTGTCACCATTGTTGAGATTCATATGCTGATTGTTGATTTCTCTCTTTGAGTGTTGTGGGGCCTGCTGCCCGAAATACTTTTTAACTAAAACTAGTCGTTAAATCCATAAATACTGGTTATCACACTACTTTTCAACTAAAAATTGAAGTGTCATTCACTCAAATATTTCAACACCAAATTAATATTTGATTATTATAGCAACACTTTAAGTCAGTCTAGTAGATCATGCCTGTTAGAAACAACCATAATCACTTGACTATCAAAATTAATACTGCTGTAACAGATGCATCATAAAGATACAAATACAGCAATAAAGCAAAATGTAAAGTGTAAAAGTCAATGGTCAGGAGCCCAACTAAAGCAAACACTGATCTCCACAATGGTGATGTCAAACGAAACAGTAACATTATCATCTAAATCTCTTTAATTCTCAATAAGATCTTTTGATCTCTGATCTCTGATCTGATAGAAATAAAGTCAGTCTGGTTAGTAATGAGTGAAGTTGATAAAGCTGTTTGTTGATTGTTTAAATCTTCAGTTGATTTCATCTAAGGCTGTGGCTGAAGTCAGTTGTATTTCATGTGTTTGTCTTGTTATGTTTTTTTTTCTTCAGTGATTCTACTCATTAACAGCAGCTGTTGATCAGTGTCTGAATTCACTCATTAGTGTTCATTCTCTCTGTCAGGTGGACTATATTAGTAAACTCATGTGGAATAGTGAATGAGGGTGTAGGGTGTGATTTGAAACACAGCCGCTGAGTGTCGACTTTGAACGTTGTTAATTTACGATATATAGCAGCAGGCTACTTCTCGAAAACGATGAATATTACCCAGAATGCACTGTTTTAATGAAAAACAGTATTTTACTGTCGAAATTTGGCCGTTTTTTTACAGCGATTTTTAACAGTGTACACTGTAAAAAATTTTGCCGTTAAATAACAGTAATTTTCTGGCAGCAGGGGTGCCAGTAAAGTACTGTTAATTTACAGCTCTTAACCATTAATTTACCACTCTTATTTTTTAACAGTATTTTACCGTAAATTCTACCATGGAAATTAACTCCACTCCCACTGCTTCAAACAGTTCGAGTTTTTAAACTAGCATTCCTACGATGTTAGTACTATGAACTTATTTCATTTGAGTCCACTGAGAAGGAATATTTCTTACACTTAATGTGCAGTAATAAAGTAACTAAATACATGACTTTTACTCAAATCACTGCAGCTCATTGTCAGCTGTATTACACATGTATGTGCTGAAGTACTTAACACAGAGATCATCACTGTATCAGCGACTCCACATTTACTGCCTTTATATAAAGCAGCAGAAAATCTGAATTTGTGGCTCATCATTGACTGAAGCACCGGCTCTAGTCTACAGCACAATGGTGAACAACAAAACTACATTAAACTAAACGATCTCTCTTGTGCAAACACACATTAATACAGTCAAGTTCAGTATTTACTCTCATTATCAGTGTATGACTTTGCCTAATTTTTTTTCTATGGATGTTCACAAATATTTTAGTTAAATTAACTTATTTTTCATTTGGTAAATCTGACGTTTACATTTTACAGTATATTACTGTTTTTCCTTGACTTGACGGCAAAAAACTGTAGAAAAACACTTTTTTTTGCTGGCAACCATTAATTTACGGCAAGAAACAGTAGAAAAACAGTTATTTACTGGCAGCAGGGGTGCCAGTAAATAACTGTTTTTCTACAGTTTGTTTCCTGTAAATTAATTACAGTTTATTACTGTTAAATTATGTTTCATTCTGTTTTTTCTTCATCTTAAATCTTTAACCCTTTAAACCCCACAAGAAAATCCTCAGTTTTAAATGAACACTTATAATGTGTGCACACTACAGAGTGTTAGAGTAACACTGAATCAGTGAAGTTAATGAGATAATTCGGTGATTAATTGATGATTGAGCATTAGTGATAAACACCTGCAGAATCACTGAAGCAAAGAGAAACACAAGAACTACAAATGACTTCAGCCACAGCCTTAGATGAAATCAACTGAATAAAAGAATACATAAAATCTCTCAAGATCTGATTAAACAACTCATAAAACAGCTTCAACAGATTCACATTACTAACCAGACTGACTTTATTTCTGTCAGATGTCTACAGAAGAACTTATGGAGAGTTAAATAGGTTTAGGTGTTTTTTTCACTACCATGATGGAGATCAGTGTTTACTTTAGTTGGGCTCTTGAACGTGACTTTTCAACAACTAAGGTTTTTTTTTTCATGCTGTAACAATGCGCCTTTGGAACCTGTTATAGCAAAACAAAAGTACACAGAAGAAAAAAATCTGATATTGTTGTTTATAGATTGACAAGAACAAATGCTATCATTTCTGATCTAATCCCGTATCTCTTCTCTTATTGAATATTGATACTACAGCATGAGAAGGAACACTGCTGAGCCATAAGTTATGAAAGACTGTTAAGAAAATGTCACTCATAATAAAAAAAAACCTTTGCTGAAATTTAGACAGAAATATCAAGAATCAGCGTATGAATCACAACAATGGTGACAATCCACAAAATAAATGAACAGATCAGTTCTGAACATCACAACACATGCTACTAAAACTTAAAACAAATGCAAAATTATAAGCACATAAGAATTCAAGAAAATAAGTGAACAATTCAGGGGCATAATTTATTCATGCCGCAATGCATGCTGGGAATCATGGATGAGTTTTATCCTGTGCTGGTACCCAGCATGCATTGCATCATGAACCTTTTGATTGTCACCATTGTTGAGATTCATATGCTGATTGTTGATTTCTCTCTTTGAGTGTTGTGGGGCCTGCTGCCCGAAATACTTTTTAACTAAAACTAGTAGTTAAATCCATAAATACTGGTTATCACACTACTTTTCAATCTTACTAAATTGAAGTGTCATTCACTCAAATATTTCAACACCAAATTAATATTTGATTATTATAGCAACACTTTAAGTCAGTCTAGTAGATCATGCCTGTTAGAAACAACCATAATCACTTGACTATCAAAATTAATACTGCTGTAACAGATGCATCATAAAGATACAAATACAGCAATAAAACAAAATGTAAAGTATAAAAGTCAATGGTCAGGAGCCCAACTAAAGCAAACACTGATCTCCACAATGGTGACGCTAAACGAAACAGTAACATTATCATCTAAATCTCTTTAATTCTCAATAAGATCTTTTGATCTCTGTTCTCTGATCTGACAGAAATAAAGTCAGTCTGGTTAGTAATGTGTGAAGTTGGTGAAGCTGTTTGTTGATCGTTTAAATCTTCAGTTGATTTCATCTAAGGCTGTGGCTGAAGTCAGTTGTATTTCATGTGTTTGTCTTGTTATGTTTTTTTTTCTTCAGCGATTCTACTCATTAACAGCAGCTGTTGATCATTGTCTGAATTCACTCATTAGTGTTCATTCTCTCTGTCAGGTGGACTATATTAGTAAACTCATGTAGGGAATAGTGAATGAGGGTGTAGGGTGTGATTTGAAACACAGCCGCTGAGTGTCGAATTTGAACGTTGTTATTTTACGATATATAGCAGCAGGCTACTTCTCGAAAACGATGAATATTACCCAGAATGCACTGTTTAAATGAAAAACAGTATTTTACTGTCGAAATTTGGCCGTTTTTTTACAGCGATTTTTAACAGTGTACACTGTAAAAAATTTTGCCGTTAAATAACAGTAATTTTCTGGCAGCAGGGGTGCCAGTAAAGTACTGTTAATTTACAGCTCTTAACCATTAATTTACCACTCTTATTTTTTAACAGTATTTTACCGTAAATTCTACCATGGGAATTAACTCCACTCCCACTGCTTCAAACAGTTCGAGTTTTTAAACTAGCATTCCTACGATGTTAGTACTATGAACTTATTTCATTTGAGTCCACTGAGAAGGAATATTTCTTACACTTAATGTGCAGTAATAAAGTAACTAAATACATGACTTTTACTCAAATCACTGCAGCTCATTGTCAGCTGTATTACACATGTATGTGCTGAAGTACTTAACACAGAGATCACCACTGTATCAGCGACTCCACATTTACTGCCTTTATATAAAGCAGCAGAAAATCTGAATTTGTGGCTCATCATTGACTGAAGCACCGGCTCTAGTCTACAGCACAATGGTGAACAACAAAACTACATTAAACTAAACGATCTCTCTTGTGCAAACACACATTAATACAGTCGAGTTCAGTATTTACTCTCATTATCAGTGTATGACTTTGCCTAATTTTTTTTTCTATGGATGTTCACAAATATTTTAGTTAAATTAACTTTTTTTTCATTTGGTAAATCTGACGTTTACATTTTACAGTATATTACTGTTTTTCCTTGACTTGACGGCAAAAAAATGTAGAAAAACAGTTATTTACTGGCAGCAGGGGTGCCAGTAAATAACTGTTTTTTCTACAGTTTGTTTCCTGTAAATTAATTACAGTTTATTACTGTTAAATTATGTTTCATTCTGTTTTTTCTTCATCTTAAATCTTTAACCTTTTAAACCCCACAAGAAAATCCTCAGTTTTAAATGAACACTTATAATGTGTGCACACTACAGAGTGTTAGAATAACACTGAATCAGTGAAGTTAATGAGATAATTCTGTGATTAATTGATGATTGAGCATAAGTGATAAACACCTGCAGAATCACTGAAGGAAAGAGAAACACAAGAACTACAAATGACTTCAGCCACAGCCTTAGATGAAATCAACTGAATAAAAGAATACATCAAATCTCTCAAGATCTGATTAAACAACTCATAAAACAGCTTCACCAGATTCACATTACTAACCAGACTGACTTTATTTCTGTCAGATGTCTACAGAAGAACTTATGGAGAGTTAAATAGGTTTAGGTGTTTTTTCACTACCATGATGGAGATCAGTGTTTACTTTAGTTGGGCTCTTGAACGTGATTTTTCAACGAATAAGGATTTTTTTTTATGCTGTAACAATGCGCCTTTGGAACTTGTTATAGCAAAACAAAAATACACAGAAGAAAAAAAATCTGATGTTGTTGTTTATAGATTGACAAGAACAAATACTATTATTTCTGATCTAATCCCGTGTCTCTTCTCTTATTGAATATTGATACTACAGCATGAGAAGGAACACTGCTGAGCCATAAGTTATGAAAGACTGTTAAGAAAATTTCACTCATAATAAAAAAAAAAAAAACCTTTGCTGAAATTTAGACAGAAATATCAAGAATCAGCGTATGAATCACAACAATGGTGACAATCCACAAAATAAATGAACAGATCAGTTCTGAACATCACAACACATGCTACTAAAACTTAAAACAAATGCAAAATTATAAGCACATAAGAATTCAAGAAAATAAGTGAACAATTCAGGGGCATAATTTATTCATGCTGCAATGCATGCTGGGAATCATGGATGAGTTTTATCCTGTGCTGGTACCCAGCATGCATTGCATCATGAACCTTTTGATTGTCACCATTGTTGAGATTCATATGCTGATTGTTGATTTCTCTCTTTGAGTGTTGTGGGGACTGCTGCCCGAAATACTTTTTAACTAAAACTAGTCGTTAAGTCCATAAATACTGGTTATCACACTACTTTTCAATCTTACAAAATTGAAGTGTCATTCACTCAAATATTTCAACACCAAATTAATATTTGATTATTATAGCAACACTTTAAGCCAGTCTAGTAGATCATGCCTGTTAGAAACAACCATAATCACTTGACTATCAAAATTAATACCGCTGTAACAGATGCATCATAAAGATACAAATACAGCAATAAAACAAAATTTAAAGTGCAAAATTCAATGGTCAGGAGCCCAACTAAAGCAAACACTGATCTCCACAATGGTGACGCTAACGAAACAGTAACATTATCATCTAAATCTCTTTAATTCTCAATAAGATCTTTTGATCTCTGTTCTCTGATTGGCAGAAATAAAGTCAGTCTGGTTAGTAATGTGTGAAGTTGGTGAACCTGTTTGTTGATCGTTTAAATCTTCAGTTGATTTCATCTAAGGCTGTGGCTGAAGTCAGTTGTATTTCATGTGTTTGTCTTATGTTTTTTTTTTCTTCAGTGATTCTACTCATTAACAGCAGCTGTTGATCAGTGTCTGAATTCACTCATTAGTGTTCATTCTCTCTGTCAGGTGGACTATATTAGTTAACTCATGTAGGGAATAGTGAATGAGGGTGTAGGGTGTGATTTGAAACACAGCCGCTGAGTGTCGACTTTGAACGTTGTTAATTTACGATATATAGCAGCAGGCTACTTCTCGAAAACGATGAATATTACCCAGAATGCACTGTTTTAATGAAAAACAGCATTTTACTGTCGAAATTTGGCCGTTTTTTTACAGCGATTTTTAACAGTGTACACTGTAAAAAATTTTGCCGTTAAATAACAGTAATTTTCTGGCAGCAGGGGTGCCAGTAAAGTACTGTTAATTTACAGCTCTTAACCATTAATTTACCACTCTTATTTTTTTAACAGTATTTTACTGTAGATTCTACCATGGAAATTAACTCCACTCCCACTGCTTCAAACAGTTCGAGTTTTTAAACTAGCATTCCACGATGTTAGTACTATGAACTTATTTCATTTGAGTCCACTGAGAAGGAATATTTCTTACACTTAATGTGCAGTAATAAAGTAACTAAATACATGACTTTTACTCAAATCACTGCAGCTCATTGTCAGCTATAGCACACATGTATGTGCTGAAGTACTTAACACAGAGATCATCACTGTATCAGCAACTCCACATTTACTGCCTTTATATAAAGCAGCAGAAAATCAGAATTTGTGGCTCATCATTAACTGAAGCACCGGCTCTACTCTACAGCACAATGGTGAACAACAAAACTACATTAAACTAAACGATCTCTCTTGTTCAAACACACATTAATACAGTCAAGTTCAGTATTTACTCTCATTATCAGTGTATGACTTTGCCTAATTTTTTTTCTATGGATGTTCACAAATATTTTAGTTAAATTAACTTTTTTTTCATTTGGTAAATCTGACGTTTACATTTTACAGTATATTACTGTTTTTCCTTGACTTGACGGCAAAAAACTGTAGAAAAACACTTTTTTTTGCTGGCAACCATTAATTTACGGCAAGAAACAGTAGAAAAACAGTTATTTACTGGCAGCAGGGGTGCCAGTAAATAACTGTTTTTCTACAGTTTGTTTCCTGTAAATTAATTACAGTTTATTACTGTTAAATTATGTTTCATTCTGTTTTTTCTTCATCTTAAATCTTTAACCCTTTAAACCCCACAAGAAAATCCTCAGTTTTAAATGAACACTTATAATGTGTGCACACTACAGAGTGTTAGAGTAACACTGAATCAGTGAAGTTAATGAGATAATTCTGTGATTAATTGATGATTGAGCATAAGTGATAAACACCTGCAGAATCACTGAAGGAAAGAGAAACACAAGAACTACAAATGACTTCAGCCACAGCCTTAGATGAAATCAACTGAATAAAAGAATACATCAAATCTCTCAAGATCTGATTAAACAACTACTAAAACAGCTTCACCAGATTCACATTACTAACCAGACTGACTTTATTTCTGTCAGATGTCTACAGAAGAACTTATGGAGAGTTAAATAGGTTTACGTGTTTTTTCACTACCATGATGGAGATCAGTGTTTACTTTAGTTGGGCTCTTGAACGTGACTTTTCAACAACTAAGGTTTTTTTTTTTTTCATGCTGTAACAATGTGCCTTTGGAACTTGTTATAGCAAAACAAAAATACACAGAAGAAAAAAAATCTGATATTGTTGTTTATAGATTGACAAGAACAAATACTATTATTTCTGATCTAATCCCGTGTCTCTTCTCTTATTGAATATTGATACTACAGCATGAGAAGGAACACTGCTGAGCCATAAGTCATGAAAGACTGTTAAGAAAATTTCACTCATAATAAAAAAAAAAAAAAACCTTAGCTGAAATTTAGACAGAAACATCAAGAATCAGCGTATGAATCACAACAATGGTGACAATCCACAAAATAAATGAACAGATCAATTCTGAACATCACAACACATGCTACTAAAACTTAAAACAAATGCAAAATTATAAGCACATAAGAATTCAAGAAAATAAGTGAACAATTCAGGGGCATAATTTATTCATGCTGCAATGCATGCTGGGAATCATGGATGAGTTTTATCCTGTGCTGGTACCCAGCATGCATTGCATCATGAACATTTTGATTGTCACCATTGTTGAGATTCATATGCTGATTGTTGATTTCTCTCTTTGAGTGTTGTGGGGACTGCTGCCCGAAATACTTTTTAACTAAAACTAGTCGTTAAATCCTTAAATACTGGCTATCACACAACTTTTCAATCTTACAAAATTGAAGTGTCATTCACTCAAATATTTCAACACCAAATTAATATTTGATTAATACAGTAACACTTTAAGTCAATCTAGTAGATCATGCCTGTTAGAAACAACCATAATCACTTGACTATCAAAATTAATACTGCTGTAACAGATGCATCATAAAGATACAAATACAGCAATAAAACAAAATGTAAAGTGTAAAAGTCAATGGTCAGGAGCCCAACTAAAGCAAACACTGATCTCCACAATGGTGACGCTAAACGAAACAGTAACATTATCATCTAAATCTCTTTAATTCTCAATAAGATCTTTTGATCTCTGTTCTCTGATCTAACAGAAATAAAGTCAGTCTGGTTAGTAATGTGTGAAGTTGGTGAAGCTGTTTGCTGATCGTTTAAATCTTCAGTTGATTTCATCTAAGGCTGTGGCTGAAGTCAGTTGTATTTCATGTGTTTGTCTTGTTATGTTTTTTTTTCTTCAGTGATTCTACTCATTAACAGCAGCTGTTGATCATTGTCTGAATTCACTCATTAGTGTTCATTCTCTCTGTCAAGTGGACTATATTAGTAAAACTCATGTAGGGAATAGTGAATGAGGGTGTAGGGTGTGATTTGAAACACAGCCGCTGAGTGTCGACTTTGAACGTTGTTAATTTACGATATATAGCAGCAGGATACTTCTCGAAAACGATTAATATTACCCAGAATGCACTGTTTTAATGAAAAACAGTATTTTACTGTCGAAATTTGGCCGTTTTTTTACAGCGATTTTTAACAGTGCACTGTAAAAAAATTTGCCGTTAAATAACAGTAATTTTCTGGCAGCAGGGGTGCCAGTAAAGTACTGTTAATTTACAGCTCTTAACCATTAATTTACCACTCTTATTTTTTAACAGTATTTTACCGTAAATTCTACCATGGAAATTAACTCCACTCCCACTGCTTCAAACAGTTCGAGTTTTTAAACTAGCATTCCTACGATGTTAGTACTATGAACATATTTCATTTGAGTCCACTGAGAAGGAATATTTCTTACACTTAATGTGTAGTAATAAAGTAACTAAATACATGACTTTTACTCAAATCACTGCAGCTCATTGTCAGCTGTATTACACATGTATGTGCTGAAGTACTTAACACAGAGATCATCACTGTATCAGTGACTCCACATTTACTGCCTTTATATAAAGCAGCAGAAAATCAGAATTTGTGGCTCATCATTGACTGAAGCACCAGCTCTACTCTACAGCACAATGGTGAACAACAAAACTACATTAAACTAGCAGATCTCTCTTGTGCAAACACACATTAATACAGTCAAGTTCAGTATTTACTCTCATTATCAGTGTATGACTTTGCCTAATTTTTTTTCTATGGATGTTCACAAATATTTTAGTTAAATTAACTTTTTTTTCATTTGGTAAATCTGACGTTTACATTTTACAGTATATTACTGTTTTTCCTTGACTTGACGGCAAAAAACTGTAGAAAAACACTTTTTTTTGTTGGCAACCATTAATTTACGGCAAGAAACAGTAGAAAAACAGTTATTTTCTGGCAGCAGGGGTGCCAGTAAATAACTGTTTTTTTACAGTTTGTTTCCTGTAAATTAATTACAGTTTATTACTGTTAAATTACGTTTCATGCTGTTTTTTCTTCATCTTAAATCTTTAACCCTTTAAACCCCACAAGAAAATCCTCAGTTTTAAATGAACACTTATAATGTGTGCACACTACAGAGTGTTTGAGTAACACTGAATCAGTGAAGTTAATGAGATAATTCGGTGATTAATTGATGATTGAGCATTAGTGATAAACACCTGCAGAATCACTGAAGGAAAGAGAAACACAAGATCTACAAATGACTTCAGCCACAGGCTTAGATGAAATCAACTGAATAAAAGAATACATCAAATCACTCAAGATCTGATTAAACAACTACTAAAACAGCTTCACCAGATTCACATTACTAACCAGACTGACTTTATTTCTGTCAGATGTCTACAGAAGAACTTATGGAGAGTTAAATAGGTTTAGGTGTTTTTTTCACTACCATGATGGAGATCAGTGTTTACTTTAGTTGGGTTCTTGAACGTGACTTTTCAACAACTAAGGTTTTTTTTTTTTACATGCTGTAACAATGCGCTTTTGGAACCTGTTATAGCAAAACAAAAGTACACAGAAGAAAAAAAATCTGATATTGTTGTTTATAGATTGACAAGAACAAATACTATTATTTCTGATCTAATCCCGTGTCTCTTCTCTTATTGAATATTGATACTACTGTTAAGAAAATTTCACTCATAATAAAAAAAAAAAACCTTAGCTGAAATTTAGACAGAAACATCAAGAATCAGCGTATGAATCACAACAATGGTGACAATCCACAAAATAAATGAAAAGATCAGTTCTGAACATCACAACACATGCTACTAAAACTTAAAACAAATGCAAAATTATAAGCACATAAGAATTCAAGAAAATAAGTGAACAATTCAGGGGCATAATTTATTCATGCCGCAATGCATGCTGGGAATCATGGATGAGTTTTCTCCTGTGCTGGTACCCAGCATGCATTGCATCATGAACCTTTTGATTGTCACCATTGTTGAGATTCATATGCTGATTGTTGATTTCTCTCTTTGAGTGTTGTGGAGACTGCTGCCCGAAATACTTTTTAACTAAAACTAGTCGTTAAATCCATAAATACTGGTTATCTCACTACTTTTCAATCTTACAAAATTGAAGTGTCATTCACTCAAATATTTCAACACCAAATTAATATTTGATTATCATAGTAACACTTTAAGTCAGTCTAGAAGATCATGCCTGTTAGAAACAACCATAATCACTTGACTATCAAAATTAATACTGCTGTAATAGATGCATCATAAAGATACAAATACAGCAATAAAACAAAATGTTAAGTGTATAAGTCAATGGTCAGGAGCCCAACTAAAGCAAACACTGATCTCCACAATGGTGACGCTAAACGAAACAGTAACATTATCATCTAAATCTCTTTAATTCTCAATAAGATCTTTTGATCTCTGTTCTCTGATCTGACAGAAATAAAGTCAGTCTGGTTAGTAATGTGTGAAGTTGGTGAAGCTGTTTGTTGATTGTTTAAATCTTCAGTTGATTTCATCTAAGGCTGTGGCTGAAGTCAGTTGTATTTCATGTGTTTGTCTTGTTATGTTTTTTTTTCTTCAGTGATTCTACTCATTAACAGCAGCTGTTGATCATTGTCTGAATTCACTCATTAGTGTTCATTCTCTCTGTCAGGTGGACTATATTAGTAAACTCATGTAGGGAATAGTGAATGAGGGTGTAGGGTGTGATTTGAAACAAAGCCGCTGAGTGTCGAATTTGAACGTTGTTATTTTACGATATATAGCAGCAGGCTACTTCTCGAAAACGATGAATATTACCCAGAATGCACTGTTTAAATGAAAAACGGTATTTTACTGTCGAAATTTGGCCGTTTTTTTACAGCGATTTTTAACAGTGTACACTGTAAAAAATGTTGCCGTTAAATAACAGTAATTTTCTGGCAGCAGGGGTGCCAGTAAAGTACTGTTAATTTACAGCTCTTAACCATTAATTTACCACTCTTATTTTTTAACAGTATTTTACCGTAAATTCTACCATGGAAATTAACTCCACTCCCACTGCTTCAAACAGTTCGAGTTTTTAAAACTAGCATTCCTACGATGTTAGTACTATGAACTTATTTCATTTGAGTCCACTGAGAAGGAATATTTCTTAATATAATGATGCAAACACTTAATGTGCAGTAACAAAGTAACTAAATACATGACTTTTACTCAAATCACTGCAGCTCATTGTCAGCTATAGCTCACACGTATGTGCTGAAGTACTTAACACAGAGATCACCACTGTATCAGCGACTCCACATTTACTGCCTTTATATAAAGCAGCAGAAAATCTGAATTTGTGGCTCATCATTGACTGAAGCACCGGCTCTAGTCTACAGCACAATGGTGAACAACAAAACTACATTAAACTAAACGATCTCTCTTGTGCAAACACACATTAATACAGTCAAGTTCAGTATTTACTCTCATTATCAGTGTATGACTTTGCCTAATTTTTTTTCTATGGATGTTCACAAATATTTTAGTTAAATTAACTTATTTTTCATTTGGTAAATCTGACGTTTACATTTTACAGTATATTACTGTTTTTCCTTGACTTGACGGCAAAAAACTGTAGAAAAACACTTTTTTTTGCTGGCAACCATTAATTTACGGCAAGAAACAGTAGAAAATCAGTTATTTACTGGCAGCAGGGGTGCCAGTAAATAACTGTTTTTCTACAGTTTGTTTCCTGTAAATTAATTACAGTTTATTACTGTTAAATTATGTTTCATTCTGTTTTTTCTTCATCTTAAATCTTTAACCCTTTAAACCCCACAAGAAAATCCTCAGTTTTAAATGAACACTTATAATGTGTGCACACTACAGAGTGTTAGAGTAACACTGAATCAGTGAAGTTAATGAGATAATTCGGTGATTAATTGATGATTGAGCATTAGTGATAAACACCTGCAGAATCACTGAAGCAAAGAGAAACACAAGAACTACAAATGACTTCAGCCACAGCCTTAGATGAAATCAACTGAATAAAAGAATACATAAAATCTCTCAAGATCTGATTAAACAACTCATAAAACAGCTTCAACAGATTCACATTACTAACCAGACTGACTTTATTTCTGTCAGATGTCTACAGAAGAACTTATGGAGAGTTAAATAGGTTTAGGTGTTTTTTTCACTACCATGATGGAGATCAGTGTTTACTTTAGTTGGGCTCTTGAACGTGACTTTTCAACAACTAAGTTTTTTTTTTCATGCTGTAACAATGCGCCTTTGGAACCTGTTATAGCAAAACAAAAGTACACAGAAGAAAAAAAATCTGATATTGTTGTTTATAGATTGACAAGAACAAATGCTATCATTTCTGATCTAATCCCGTATCTCTTCTCTTATTGAATATTGATACTACAGCATGAGAAGGAACACTGCTGAGCCATAAGTTATGAAAGACTGTTAAGAAAATGTCACTCATAATAAAAAAAAAACTTTTGCTGAAATTTAGACAGAAATATCAAGAATCAGCGTATGAATCACAACAATGGTGACAATCCACAAAATAAATGAACAGATCAGTTCTGAACATCACAACACATGCTACTAAAACTTAAAACAAATGCAAAATTATAAGCACATAAGAATTCAAGAAAATAAGTGAACAATTCAGGGGCATAATTTATTCATGCCGCAATGCATGCTGGGAATCATGGATGAGTTTTATCCTGTGCTGGTACCCAGCATGCATTGCATCATGAACCTTTTGATTGTCACCATTGTTGAGATTCATATGCTGATTGTTGATTTCTCTCTTTGAGTGTTGTGGGGCCTGCTGCCCGAAATACTTTTTAACTAAAACTAGTCGTTAAATCCATAAATACTGGTTATCACACTACTTTTCAACAAAATTGAAGTGTCATTCACTCAAATATTTCAACACCAAATTAATATTTGATTATTATAGCAACACTTTAAGTCAGTCTAGTAGATCATGCCTGTTAGAAACAACCATAATCACTTGACTATCAAAATTAATACTGCTGTAACAGATGCATCATAAAGATACAAATACAGCAATAAAACAAAATGTAAAGTATAAAAGTCAATGGTCAGGAGCCCAACTAAAGCAAACACTGATCTCCACAATGGTGACGCAAAACGAAACAGTAACATTATCATCTAAATCTCTTTAATTCTCAATAAGATCTTTTGATCTCTGTTCTCTGATCTGACAGAAATAAAGTCAGTCTGGTTAGTAATGTGTGAAGTTGGTGAAGCTGTTTGTTGATCGTTTAAATCTTCAGTTGATTTCATCTAAGGCTGTGGCTGAAGTCAGTTGTATTTCATGTGTTTGTCTTGTTATGTTTTTTTTTCTTCAGTGATTCTACTCATTAACAGCAGCTGTTGATCATTGTCTGAATTCACTCATTAGTGTTCATTCTCTCTGTCAGGTGGACTATATTAGTAAACTCATGTAGGGAATAGTGAATGAGGGTGTAGGGTGTGATTTGAAACACAGCCGCTGAGTGTCGAATTTGAACGTTGTTATTTTACGATATATAGCAGCAGGCTACTTCTCGAAAACGACGAATATTACCCAGAATGCACTGTTTAAATGAAAAACAGTATTTTACTGTCGAAATTTGGCCGTTTTTTTACAGCGATTTTTAACAGTGCACTGTTAAAAATCTCTGTAAAAAAACGGCCAAATTTCGACAGTAACATACTGTTTTTCAGTAAAACAGTGCATTCTGGGTAATATTCGTCGTTTTCGAGAAGGTAGCCTGCTGCTATATATCGTAAATTAACAACGTTCAAAGTCGACACTCAGCGGCTGTGTTTCAAATCACACCCTACACCCTCATTCACTATTCCCTACATGAGTTTACTAATATAGTCCACCTAACAGAGAGAATGAAAACTAATGAGTGAATTCAGACAATGATCAACAGCTGCTGTTAACGAGTAGAATCACTGAAGAAAAAAGAAACAAGACAAACACAAGAAATACAACTGACTTCAGCCACAGCTTTAGATGAAATCAACTGAAGATTTCAACAATCAACAAACAGCTTTATCAACTTCACTCATTACTAACCAGACTGACTTTATTTCTATCAGATCAGGGATCAAAAGATCTTATTGAGAATTACAGAGATGTAGATGATAATGTTAGTTTCGTTTAGCATCACCATTGTGGAGATCAGTGTTTGCTTTAGTTGGGCTCCTGACCCTTGACTTTTGTTTCATTGCTATATTTGTATCTTTATAATACATCTGTTACAGCAATATTAATCTTCATGGTCAAGTGATTATGACGGTTTCTGTCAAGCATGATCTACTTGACTGACTTGTTGCTGTAATAGTCAATTAATAATTAGGTGTTGAAGTATATGAGTGAATAACACTTTTCTTTTGTTTGTTTCTTCAATTTTATAAGATTGAATGGTAATGTGATTATCTGGATATGGATTTAACAAAATTTTGAGCTTTAAATATTTTGGGCAGCAGTCCTCACGACACTGAAAGAGAGACATCAACAATCAGCATATTAATCTCAACAATGGTGACAATCAAAAGGTTTAGGATTCAATGCATGCTGGGTACCAGCACAGGATAAAACTCATCCATGACTCCCAGCATGCATTGCGGCATGAATAAATTATGCCACTGAATTGTTCACTTATTTTCTTGAATTCTTATGTGCTTATAATTTTGCATTTGTTTTAAGTTTTAGTAGCATGTGTTGTGATGTTCAGAACTGATCTGTTTATTTATTTTGTGGATTGTCACCATTGCTGTGATTCATACGCTGATTCTTGATATTTCTGTCTAAATTTCAGCAAAGGTTTTTTTTTTTATTATGAGTGAAATTTTCTTAACAGTCTTTTATAACTTATGGCTCAGCAGTGTTCCTTCTTTTGCTGTAGTATAAATATTCAATAAGAGAAGAGACACGGGACTAGATCAGAAATAATAGTATTTGTTCTTGTCAATCTATAAACAACAATATCAGATTTTTTTTCTTCTGTGTACTTTTGTTTTGCTATAACAGGTTCCAAAGGCACATTGTTACAGCATGAAAAAAAAAAACCTTAGTTGTTGAAAAGTCACGTTCAAGAGCCCAACTAAAGTAAACACTGATCTCCATCATGGTAGTGAAAAAAAACACCTAAACCTATTTAACTCTCCATAAGTTCTTCTGTAGACATCTGACAGAAATAAAGTCAGTCTGGTTAGTAATGTGAATCTGGTGAAGCTGTTTTAGTAGTTGTTTAATCAGATCTTGAGAGATTTGATGTATTCTTTTATTCAGTTGATTTCATCTAAGGCTGTGGCTGAAGTCATTTGTAGTTCTTGTGTTTCTCTTTCCTTCAGTGATTCTGCAGGTGTTTATCACTAATGCTCAATCATCAATTAATCACATAATTATCTTATTAACTTCACTGATTCAGTGTTACTCTAACACTCTGTAGTGTGCACACATTATAAGTGTTCATTTAAAACTGAGGATTTTCTTGTGGGGTTTAAAGGGTTAAAGATTTAAGATGAAGAAAAAACAGAATGAAACATAATTTAACAGTAATAAACTGTAATTAATTTACAGGAAACAAACTGTAGAAAAACAGTTATTTACTGGCACCCCTGCTGCCAGTAAAAAACTGTTTTTCTACTGTTTCTTGCCGTAAATTAATGGTTGCCAGCAAAAAAAAGTGTTTTTCTACAGTTTTTTGCCGTCAAGTCAAGGAAAAACAGTAATTTACTGTAAAATGTAAACGTCAGATTTACCAAATGAAAAAAAAGTTAATTTAACTAAAACATTTGTGAACATCCATAGAAAAAAAATTAGGCAAAGTCATACACTGATAATGAGAGTAAATACTGAACTTGACTGTATTAATGTGTGTTTGCACAAGAGAGATCGTTTAGTTTAATGTAGTTTTGTTGTTCACCATTGTTCTGGAGAGTAGAGCCGGTGCTTCAGTCAATGATGAGCCACAAATTCTGATTTTCCGCTGCTTTATATAAAGGCAGTAAATGTGGAGTCGCTGATACAGTGGTGATCTCTGTGTTAAGTACTTCAGCACATACATGTGTAATACAGCTGACAATGAGCTGCAGTGATTTGAGTAAAAGTCATGTATTTAGTTACTTTATTACTGCACATTAAGTGTAAGAAATATTCCTTCTCAGTGGACTCAAATGAAATAAGTTCATAGTACTAACATCGTAGGAATGCTAGTTTAAAAACTCGAACTGTTTGAAGCAGTGGGAGTGGAGTTAATTTCCATGGTAGAATTTACGGTAAAATACTGTTAAAAAATAAGAGTGGTAAATTAATGGTTAAGAGCTGTAAATTAACAGTACTTTACTGGCACCCCTGCTGCCAGAAAATTACTGTTATTTAACGGCAAAATTTTTTACAGTGTATATATCGTTAATTAACAACGTTCAAAGTCGACACTCAGCGGCTGTGTTTCAAATCACACCCTACACCCTCATTCACTATTCCTTACATGAGTTTACTAATATAGTCCAGAGAGACAGAGAGAATGAAAACTAAGTGAATTGAACTACATGAACTACAACTGACTTCAGCCACAGCTTTAGATGAAATCAACTGAAGATTTAAACAATCAACAAACAGCTTTACCAACTCCACTCATTACTAACCAGACTGACTTTATTTTTATCAGATCAGAGATCAGAGATCGAAAGATCTTACTGAGAATTACAGAGATTTAGATGATAATGTTACTGTTTCGTTTGATGTTACCATTGTGGAGATCAGTGTTTCCTTTAGTTGGGCTACTGACCCTTGTCTTTTGTACTTTAAATTTTGTTTCTTTGCTGTATTTGTATCTTTATGATACATTTGTTACAGCAGTGTTAATTTTGATAGTCAAGTGATTATGGCTGTTTCTGTCAGGCATGATCTACTAGACTGATTTAAAGTGTTATTATAGTAATCATATAGTAATTTGTTTCTTCAATTTTGTAAGATAGAAAAGTAGTGTGATAACCAGTATTTATGGATTAACGACTAGTTTTAGTTATGAATATGAATCTCAACAATGGTGACAATCAAAAGGTTCATGATGCAATGCATGCTGGGTACCAACACAGGATAAAACTCATCCATTATTCCCAGCATGCATTGCGGCATGAATAAATTATGCCCCTGAATTGTTCACTTATTTTCTTGAATTCTTATGTGCTTATAATTTGGCATTTGTTTTAAGTTTTAGTAGCATGTGTTGTGATGTTCAGAACTGATATGTTTATTTATTTTGTGGATTGTCACCATTGTTGTGATTCATACGCTGATTCTTGATCTTTCTGTCTAAATTTCAGCAAAGGTTTTTTCTTATGAGTGAAATTTTCTTAACAGTCTTTCATGACTTATGGCTCAGCAGTGTTCCTTCTTATGCTGTAGTACCAATATTCAATAAGAGAAGAGACACGGGATTAGATCAGACATAATAGTGTTTGTTCTTGTCAATCTATAAACAACAATATCAGATTTTTTCTCTTCTGTGTACTTTTGTTTTGCTATAACAGGTTCCAAAGGCGCATTGTTACAGCATGGAAAAAACAAACAAAAACACCTTAGTTGTTGAAAAGTCACGTTCAAGAGCCCAACTTAAGTAAACACTGATCTCCATCATGGTAGTGAAAAAAAAACACCTAAACCTATTTAACTCTCCATAAGATCTTCTGTAGACATCTGACAGAAATAAAGTCAGTCTGGTTAGTAATGTGAATCTGGTGAAGCTGTTTTAGTAGTTGTTTAATCAGATCTTGAGAGATTTGATGTATTCTTTTATTCAGTTGATTTCATCTAAGCCTGTGGCTGAAGTCATTTGTAGATCTTGTGTTTCTCTTTCCTTCAGTGATTCTGCAGGTGTTTATCACTAATGCTCAATCATCAATTAATCACCGAATTATCTCATTAACTTCACTGATTCAGTGTTACTCAAGCACTCTGTAGTGTGCACACATTATAAGTGTTCATTTAAAACTGAGGATTTTCTTGTGGGGCTTAAAGGGTTAAAGATTTAAGATGAAGAAAAAACAGCATGAAACATAATTTAACAGTAATAAACTGTAATTAATTTACAGGAAACAAACTGTAGAAAAACAGTTATTTACTGGCACCCCTGCTGCCAGTAAATAACTGTTTTTCTACTGTTTCTTGCCGTAAATTAATGGTTGCCAGCAAAAAAAGTGTTTTTCTACAGTTTGTTGCCGTTAAGTCAAGGAAAAACAGTAATATAATGTAAAATGTAAACGTCAGATTTGTCAAATGAAAAAAAGTTAATTTAACTAAAATAATTGTGAACATCAATAGAAAAAAAATTAGGCAAAGTCATACACTGATAATGAGAGTAAATACTGAACTCGACTGTATTAATGTGTGTTTGCACAAGAGAGATCGTTTAGTTTTAATGTAGTTTTGTTGTTCACCATTGTGCTGGAGAGTAGAGCCGGTGCTTCAGTCAATGATGAGCCACAAATTCAGATTTTCTGCTGCTTTATATAAAGGCAGTAAATGTGGAGTTGCTGATACAGTGATGATCTCTGTGTTAAGTACTTCAGCACATACATGTGCGGTGTAGATGACAATGAGCTGCAGTGATTTGAGTAAATGTCATGTATTTAGTTACTTTATTACTGCACATTAAGTGTTTGCATCGTTATATTAAGAAATATTCCTTCTCAGTGGACTCAAATGAAATAAGTTCATAGTACTAACATCGTAGGAATGCTAGTTTTAAAAAACTAGAACTGTTTGAAGCAGTGGGAGTGGAGTTAATTTCCATGGTAGAATTTACGGTAAAATACTGTTAAAAAATAAGAGTGGTAAATTAATGGTTAAGAGCTGTAAATTAACAGTACTTTACTGGCGCCCCTGCTGCCAGAAAATTACTGTTATTTAACGGCAAATTTTTTTACAGTGTACTAAATGTGTTTGTGTGTCTGCCTCTGCGTTTAACTTGAATAATGTCCAAAAGATACTTTCTGTTTTAAAGCAGTGGGTAATTAATTCGTTGATTTGCTTAAAATCTACTTTGCGATTCTTTTGGCAAACATGTTTATGGTGCATTCTTTTCAACATGTTTATTGCTAGTGCAGAAATAGACCGTGCAGCCTTTACAAGTAATTCACGTGCAATGTATCTGGTTGCCATGGCAACCTCAGGCGTAATTTGAAGTTGTCCAAATCACACAGAACCATGCAAGATGTTAAAATGAGATGTTGTTGGCAATATGGCCACTTTAAATAGGGCACAGAGTATAATATTGATTAAGTTTTTAAAGAAAGCAGGGGTTTTAGGCAGGATTTGATGCATGATGTGTGTGTAGATATTTATGTTAGGGAACAATGTGAGAGATGTGCACATTTTAGTAGGAAAACGTAGGGCTGGGCGATATATCTAACGATATGATCATGCGCATCTAATCAGTAAAGCTGCTTCCGTGATCACCGCTAAAATCTCCATCACCTGCTTATAATTGGAGTGGCATTTAATAGACAGAGCCGTAGATCGCTGACAAGCCACGCCATATCGCGTTCATTATCGCAGATGAATCGCCTTCGATAATGAACGCGATATGGCGTGGCTTGTCAGCGATCTACGGCTCTGTCTATCAGAGGTGGGACTTTCAAGTAGGGCTGGGCGATATATCGAACGATATGATCATGCGCATCTAATCAGTAAAGCTGCTTCCGTGATCACCGCTAAAATCTCCATCACCTGCTTATAATTGGAGTGGCATTTAATAGACAGCAGAGGTGGGACTTTCAAGTCACAAGCAAGTCTTCAAGTCATATCCAAGTCCTCAAAGGGTTAAAGTTAATCAGATCATTAAGTGACTAATTAAATGATGATTGTACCTTAGTGATGAACTTCTGCTGTTAACAATCAACATCACTGAAGTAAAGCGAAACACAAGAACTACAACTGAATTTAGCCACAGCCTTCAACTGAAAAAAAAAAAAGTAAAAGAAAAAAAAACACTATGTCACCATAATTGTGGTCAAGGTTTGCTTTAGGTAGTCTCTTGACCCTTTTACTAATTCAAAGAAATTTGATTCAAAACAATTTCAATATTGTTTTCACTACAAACATGTATGCATTGCTGAGTTCAACCTTGTAATGACAGATAATCTTATGCTTTTTCTGTTTATAACTCATGGTGATTTGGACATCATGAGATAGTCTTTTTTGGATTGTTGACTGACATTCATCTTTTACCAGAGTTGGGGCTTTCAAGTCACAAGCAAGTCTTCAAGTCATATCCCAAGTACTCAAAGGGTTAAAGTTAATGAGATAATTAAGTGACTAATTAAATGATGATTGTGCATTAATGATGAACACCTGCTGTTCTTGAGAATTACAGAGGATCAGATGTTGATGTTTTATTGGTTAAAGTGATGCAACCATAATGGAGACCAGTGTTTGCTTTAGTGGGGCTCTTGACCCTTGACTGTCGTGTTAGATCTCTTTATGTAGCATTGCATGAGGTGCTGTAAAGCAGAGAGAAGAAATTAATCTGTATGTGATAGGTGGTCAGATTACAATCAAATGAACATTAGCTCTATTTAAATTAAGCATAATCAACCCAGTAAACCAACACTATGGGGAAAATAAATTAAAGTGAATTTTAAATCTACTAAGTGCATACAAAATTTGAAAAACTATACTCTCTAGACACACACAGATATCAAGAACCAGCATATGACTCTCAACAGTGGTGACAATCAACAAAATGTTGCATGCTGGGTAAAACCTTAGTAAAATCTCCCTTCATGCACTGCAGTATGAAAAATTGTCACCACTGTTGAGGATCGTGTGATAAGTGTGTTTGTCTAAAAACCTGAACTGATTGTCTCCTTTTGTGACTTTCAACAATGAAGCATTGTGATTTTTTTTTTTTTACTTCAGTTCAGTAATAGCTGAGTGTCAGTCTACTATCCAAAGTTAAACACAATTTCATGATGTTCAGTCATCATGAGTTATAAGCAGAAAAAGCATGAGAGCATAAGATAAGATGTTACTGCAAGGTTTGATACAGTAATGCATACATGTTTGTTGCGAAAACAATATTGAAATTGTTTTGAATCAAATTGGTTTAAATTAGTAAAAGGGTCAAGACACTACTTAAAGCAAACCCTGACCACAATTATGGTGACATAGTGTTTTTTTTTTTTCTTTTACTTTTTTTTCAGTTGAAGTGATGTGGCTAAATTCAGTTGTAGTTCTTGTGTTTCTCTTTACTTCAGTGATGTTGATTGTTAACAGCAGATGTTCATCACTAATGCACAATCATCATTTAATTAGTCACTTAATTATCTCTTTAGCTTTAACCCTTCGAGGACTTGAATATGACTTGAAGACTTGCTTGTGAGTTGAAAGTCCCACCTCTGATAGACAGAGCCGTAGATCGCTGACAAGCCACGCCATATCGCGTTCATATCGAAGGCGATTAATCTGCGATAATGAGCGCGATATGGCGTGGCTTGTCAGCGATCTACGGCTCTGTCTATTAAATGCCACTCCAATTATAAGCAGGTGATGGAGATTTTAGCGGTGATCACGGAAGCAGCTTTACTGATTAGATGCGCATGATCATATCGCTCGATATATCGCCCAGCCCTACTTTCAAGTCACAAGCAAGTCTTCAAGTCATATTCAAGTCCTCAAAGGGTTAAAGCTAAAGAGATAATTAAGTGACTAATTAAATGATGATTGTGCATTAGTGATGAACATCTGCTGTTAACAATCAACATCACTGAAGTAAAGAGAAACACAAGAACTACAACTGAATTTAGCCACAGCCTTCAACTGAAAAAAAGTAAAAGAAAAAAAAACACTATGCCACCATATTTGTGGTCAAGGTTTGCTTTAAGTAGTCTCTTGACCCTTTTACTAATTCAAACCAATTTGATTCAAAACAATTGCAATATTGTTTTCGCAACAAACATGTATGCATTGCTGAGTCAAACCTTGCAGTAACAGATGATCTTATGCTTTTTCTGCTTATAACTCATGATGACTGAACATCATGAAAATGTGTTTATCTTTGGATAGTAGACTGACACTCATACTGAGCCCCTAAAGTGACCTTTGCAAAAAAAAAAAAAAAAAATTGAATTTCGCGTTCGCACGAGAAACTATGGCGTGCTCACGAGAAACTATTGCGTGCGCACGAGAAACTATGGCGTGCTCACGAGAAACTATTGCGTGCGCACGAGAAACTATGACGTGCGCACGAGAAACTATTGCATGCTCACGAGAAACTATGACGTGCGCACGAGAGTTTCTCGTGGTCACGCCATAGTTTCTGCATGTTTACGCGTTACAGTTTCCAGTTCACTCTCTGCCATCACTCTCTGGAAGCAAAAGCATGGATGCGCACAAATTAATTGAGATTTATTTTAAACTTTGCCTTCAGTACAGATAAATTGTTTCTGTTCTTGCATTTCGACACAGATATGTAATCACTGAGCGACATCTAAAACGCATTTTGAGGTCTAGACGCCTGTTTCGACGAAAAGACTATTCAAGCTTCGAAGACGCTATCGCATTTATTCAGCATCAACTCCAAACGTTAGGCCAGCTCCACAGATACAGGTGGATGCATGCAAAATGTAACGAAAACGGACTGCATGTTACAAAAAAAGAACATGTTCGCTTCATTTTGAGCTTGTTAGATCCTGCTGGAGTAGAATTTAGGAAAGCCCGACGTCTCCATCGGCATAACTATTTCGCAAAAGGACCGAATTACATCTGCCATTTTGATTCTTACGATAAACTAAAGCCATATGGTATTTGTATTAACGGCTGTATTGACGGCTTTTCAAGGAAGATCATTTGGCTAAATGCGTTCACAACCAGCAGTGACCGGAAGGCCGTCAGAGGATACTACGTGGAAACAGTGGAGAGTTCAGGTGGCTGTCCTCGGATCATGAGAGGCGACTGTGGAACATAGAACGGGCACGTGGACAGACTTCCAGCGTTTGCTCGGACCCAACATTCTGCCGGACTCCAACATTGACAGCTACATGGAAGGTGCAAGCACAGCCAATCAGCGAATAGAGAGTTGGTGGGGATTCCTCAGGAAAGAATGCATGGAATTTTTCATCTCTTTGTTCACTGACCAGAAGGACAAAAATAAATAAATTTGGATAAAAATCTCATCCGTTTCTGTTTCTTGGGAATATTCCAGGTGAGTTTTGTCTTAAAAGTTAACGATGTAGGCCTAGTGCACACTACACAGCATAATTTACCTATAAAGCATTGCTTTGGAGCTCATTTACCAAAAGTATCACAAATCCATGTTATCATCCATAACTTGCAATTTATTCGTTTTATTTTAGAGTTTTTATTGAATTAATGTAACAATTATTAGTTTATTGAAGTAAAAACAAACCTTTTAAGTAAATAATTGTGTAATAAAAATTCACATAAAAAAAAAAAAGCCTAATGCCTATTTGTGAAAATTTCATAATCTGCATCATCAAAAGTGTATATTGTTTTATACAGTTGATCATTTACTGTGTGGGGTCAAACTAACCTCCCCAAGTGCATGAGTGTGACTTGCATGAACTATCCCTTTAATTCCTAAACTGAAAATTCTCTCATCCTTTACTCACCCTTATGTTGTTCCAAACCTGGATGAGCTCCTTACCTTCATGCTGATAACGGAACAGCTGATGGTAGACACAGACTTCCATAGTAAGAAAAACTACTTGGTTACCAGCATTCTTCACAATATCTTATTTTGTGTTCAACAGAAGAAAGGAACTCATTCAGGTTTGGAACAACATGTTTTGGATGATCTATCCCTTAAATTCTAAGTCAGTCATGGAATTGTGGGGTTATAATTATAAATGTATGCTGTTTTCGGGGTACTTTTTTCTCAACACTATTTGCTTACAAAATATTACATTTATATTAAAAAGTCACTTTAATGAAGACCTAAATGAAACTTGGTGTTTATGGATATTGATGATCTAGATACTAAAAAAAGTACACTCCCAATTGCAGGTTGAATAACTTTAATGCAAACCTTTGTTTATATTTATTTATTTAATTGCAGGATGAATTGGATGAAACTGCATGTGTGTGGGATGTGCATGTAATAAGACCAGCAAAAAACGACAGAGTGCCGAGCGGTAGACCCAATGTCATGTACTTATTCCCAGAGCTCTACAGAACAGAGAACTACATGTCACCAGCGGACCCAGGAGACCTACAGCTGTGCAAGACACAGCTCATCACGTGTTCATCACACATTCATCTATACCTTGTGACAGTGATGTCTATGACATTTGTAATTCTGTTATGACTGAGGCAAACTTTGAGCTTCCAAAGGACTCCTATCAAGCAATGGACTTATACTTGCATCCAAGGAATGCAATACTGACTTTATTGTAACCTGTGCTCAGACTGAAAATAAATAGAGGGGTTGGTGGCATTTTTATTTACAGGATATCCGATGCCCAAATGCTATTGCTAAAGAAGTACTATGATGTTACAATATACATTTCAAAAGGTTTGTATAGCAGTTTAAAGGTGCACTTTGTATGCATTATGTAAATATTTAGGCAACAGTTTTCAGAAAAGTAATTGTCTCTAAAATACTCTAAGGGTTAGTTCACCCAAATGTTAAAATTCTGTCATTAATGACTCACCCTCATGTCGTTCCAAACCCGTGAGACCTCCGTTCATCTGACGCTGCTGAAGTGTTTTCTTTGTTATTGGGCACACCGGAAAACACGTCAGCAGTGTCATACAGTCACAGCAGTCGCACTCACAACAGACCCGGAATAGAATACAATGTTGAATAAAGTCATAGTTTTTGCTATTTTTGGACCAAAATGTATTTTCGATGCTTCAACAAATTCTAACTGACCCTCTGATGTCACATGGACTACTTTGATGATGTTTTTCTTACCTTTCTGGACATGGACAGTAGACTGTACACACAGCTTCAATGGAGGGACTGAGAGCTCTCGGACTAAATCTAAAATATCTTAAACTGTGTCACAAAAATAAACAGAGGTCTCACGGGTTTGGAACGACATGAGGGTGAGTTATTATTAATGAGAGAATTGTAATATTTGGGTGGACTAACCCTTTAATTGAGTATATGTTATTACATGTATTTGTTTAGGCAGGGTCCTTTCTATTAGTCTTATTAAATAATTAAAATTTTTATTTATTTACCATTGTGTTTTTTCAAATTCAGACTTGTTCTTCTGTGGAGCACAAATGTTTAGCAGAATGTGCATTGAGCAGTTATCAGCATCCTCTGTCAACATTTTTCATACAATTGTTGTCAATGTTTTCTCAGGTTGCTCTTGTGAACGATTACTTTAGACTTGTATGCAGAATTTTTTTTTCCTCCCTTGATATAATTTAATAAGCATCAAATGCACTGAATACATAAAGATGTTAACACAGTTGGGGCCATTTTATTGATTATTATACTTAAAAACAGACAATGTATTGCTGACATCTAACAATGTTTACAAACATGTTTTCTCCTTTATAAAAATGAAGCCACCCAATTTCCAGTCGTCTGGTCTCTTTAGACGCATGTTTGTTGCCGATACCTGAAAGTTTGCTTAATAAACCGTCGTCATTTGCTGATGTACTGCCTCTTTTTTGGATCTTGTCTCTTAATCTCTGCAGTGCAGTGGACTTGGTGGTTTCACATGCAGCGAGTCTTTGATGGCAAAATGCTCTAACTGCAAGACGATTCACATATGTAACAATATATTTTCCAAGTTTGTCTTCGGTCATAGTTGCAATAACACTTATGTAAAAGGAAATGTCAGCTATAAATACATTGGCAAAGAAAGCATGCATATTAATTATAGCCTAACTGTAACAATTTACCTTATCCTTTTTTTTTACTCAATTGAATCTTGAGAAATATCTTGTGACCTCAAAAAAATCAACAAAATCTTCTATGTTGAGATCTTTTTTTTTTTAAATTCTGTACTAAACACTCTCACCCTCACATTAAAAATTATGCTAAATCAAAATGCATAAAACGGAAATTGTGACGGCTAGTGAAACCCGTAGGTTTCTCGTGCTCACGCAAAAGTTTCTCGCGCACACGCGAATGTTTCTCGCGCGCACGCCATAGTTTCTCGTGCGAACGCGAAAGTCTGTGTTTTTATTTTTTTGCAAAGGTCCCTTTAGGGGCTCCGTACACTCAGCTATTACTGAACTGAAGTAAAAAAAAAAAAAAAAAAAAAAATCACAATGCTTCAATGTTGAAAGACACAAAAGGAGACAATCCCTTCAGGTTTTTAGACAAACGCATTTATCACACGATCCTCAACAGGGGTGACAATTTTTCATACTGCAGTGCATGACGGGAGTTTTTACTAAGGTTTTACCCAGCATGCAACATTTTGTTGATTGTCACCACTGTTGAGAGTCATATGCTGGTTCTTGATGTCTGTGTGTGTCTACAGAGTATAGCTTTTCAAATTTTGTATGCACTCAGTAGATTTAAAATTCACTTTAATTTTTTTTCCATAGTGTAGTTTTACTGGGATGATTATGCTAAACTTAAATAGAGCTAATGTTAATTTGATTGTAATCTGACCACATATCACATACAGATTAATTTCTTCTCTCTGCTTTACAGCACCTCATGCAATGCTACATAAAGAGATCTAACATGACAGTCAAGAGCCCCACTAAAGCAAACACTGATCTCCATTATGGTTGCATCACTTTAACCAATAAAACATCAACATCTGATCCTCTGTAATTCTCAAGAACAGCAGGTGTTCATCATTAATGCACAATCATCATTTAATTAGTCACTTAATTGTCTCATTAACTTTAACCCTTTGAGGACTTGGGATATGACTTGAAGACTTGCTTGTGACTTGAAAGTCCCAACTCTGGTAAAAGCTGAATGTCAGTCAACAATCCAAAGAAGACTATCTCATGATGTCCAAATCAACATGAGTTATAAGCAGAAAAAGAATAAGATCATCTGTCACTACAAGGTTCGACTCAGCAATGCATACATGTTTGCTGCGAAAACAATGTTGAAATTGTTTTGAATCAAATTTGTTTGAATTAGTAAAAGGATCAAGAGACTACCTAAAGCAAACCCTGACCACAATTATGGTGACATAGTGTTTTTTTTTTTTTTCTTTTACTTTTTTTTCAGTTGAAGGCTGTGGCTAAATTCAGTTGTAGTTCTTGTGTATCTCTTTACTTCAGTGATGTTGATTGTTAACAGCAGAAGTTCATCACTAATGTACAATCATCATTTAATTAGTCACTTAATTATCTCATTAACTTTAACCCTTTGAGGACTTGGATATGACTTGAAGACTTGCTTGTGACTTGAAAGTCCCACCTCTGCTGTCTATTAAATGCCACTCCAATTATAAGCAGGTGATGGAGATTTTAGCGGTGATCACGGAAGCAGCTTTACTGATTAGATGCGCATGATCATATCGTTAGATATATCGCCCAGCCCTACAGTGGATGGAGTTTATTTTTACAGAGCATCGACGGAGTTGTGCAAGTGTTTTTGTTTGTTCCCTGCATTTCGAAGATGTTTGTTTTACAAACAAGGCCCAGTTTGACGACAGATTTGCACATCGTTTATTTCTTAAGGATAATGCAGTCTCAACGAAAAAGGGTCATGCACCTCTCATCAGTAAAGACGCTCCTGTAATTAGAAGTATATCTCCAGCACGTGTGTTCAGATCAGGGTTGCCAGGTTTTCACAACAAATCCTGCCCAGTTGCTTCTCAAAACTACTACAACTGACTTCAGACACAGACTTAGATGAAATCAACTGAAATAAAATACATGAAATCTCTCAAGATCTGATTAAACAACCCCACAAACAGCATCACCAGCTCCACTTATTAATAACCAGACTGACTTTATTTCTGTCAGACGTCTATAGAAGATCTTATTGAGAATTAACTAAGGTTTAGATGTTGATTTATTGTTTCATTTGAAGTAACCATGTTAGAGATCAGTGTTTGCTTTAGTTGGGCTCTTGACCCTTGGTTTCTGTTTTAATTTTTTCTCTGGCTGTTATAACCGTGTGTTTCTAAAACTATTTGTTGTAACTCAATAGCCCAGAAGAAACGCCATCAGGTGTTAAGCTGTACCTAGGTGTAGGTTGTTATGCTTTATATAGGTGATGATAATTATTCATTATTATACGCAATTATTGATCCGTACGGAGTCCAATCTCTGATGAAATAGATGTGTAATTAGTAGAAGTGGTTCTAGTAGAAATGACACTAAGAGTCAGTGATTCTGTGATAATCAGTTAATATACAAGTGACTTTCGAAACATTTTGTACACATTAATTTTTCTTCTATGCCAGTAGTTGGTCAAACACAGACATTAATAATCAGAATATGAACCTCTACAATGGTAACGAAAAAAACATGCTGCAATGCATTCTGGGTACTATTGTAGTACAAAACTCATCCATGGCTCCCAGCATGCTCTGCAGCATTTTTTTTTAATGGTCACCATTGTTGAGGTTCATATTCTGATTATTGATGTCTTTGTGTGACTGTTTGACACCGTAGAAGACCACACTGTTTGAAAAGTCATTCAGATTAACTGATTATCACAGAACTACTTTCTCTTAGGATCTCTGGTATGATAATTAATCAAATTACACAACACCTATTTCATCAGAGATCAGACTCTGTACAGTTCAATAATTGATGATTATCATCACCAATACAAAGTATAACAACCTACACCTAGGTACAGATTAACACCTGATGGGATTCCTTCTGGGCTATTGGTTTACAACAAATGTGTTTTAGAAACACACGGTTATAACAGCCAGTAGAAAGACTAAGACAGAAGTCAAGGGTCAAGAGCCCAACTAAAGCAAACACTGATCTCTAACATGGTTACCTCAAATGAAACAATAAATCAACATCTAAACCTTAGTTCATTCTCAATACGATCTTCTGTAAGAGTTATAAAACAAACAAGATTCTGTTATTTAAAGTTTATGTGATTGGTTTTCATCAAAGTTATGAAAAAAATATAAATGGGAATTTGTCATGTAATAAAATTACATAAATCTTAAAGGAACCGTATGTAGGATTGTGGCCTAAACTGGTACTGCAGTCACTATAAAAATACTGCAGAGCGGTGTATCCCCTCCCCCTCCCCCCTGACTCGAGGTTGCCAGATAAGCTGCAGGATTCAGCAGAAACGTAGGCTGCTTCATCGAGCTTCCAATGGCAGGTGACGAACAGACGTACAAAGTAAGTTTTTCTGTTTTCTGTTAATTATGTTTATGCTTCATGAGAGATATTTTGATAAGTAATTATGTATTTAAAAATTTTACTAATTGTCATTAGTTAAATATAATCGTAAAGATGTATGCTCGTATGTGACTGTATAATCGTAATGATGTATCCTCGTATGTGACTGTATAATCGTAAAGATTTATGCTCGTATGTGACAGTATAATCGTAAAGATTTATGCTCATATGTGACAGTACAATCGTAAAGATGTATTCTCGTATGTGACAGACAGAATGGTAACTGTTAGTCTAACTTGTAACGTTATTTATCTGTCATTAATGTAAATACAAGCACAAGCCTGTCACTGTGTAACCAATATCAAAGATACAGCTATTCAATTAGCTGATGATATAAGTGAAAGTGGCCAGCTGTATTTTTTTTTTACTTACCCTGCAGCACGTCCATAACGCTAAAATATGTGATGTGAAGGATTACATGACATTCTATTATTTATGGCTGTAGAACTTGCATGAAAAACAAGTAGGCTACAAAACGTTCCAAATGGCCCAAATTTTTCACATCATAGGCTACACTGTGCTTTTCATTAGTGTTATGAACATTAGAAAAAGTAATTTTTCCTTGGAATTGTACCTACTGTAGTGCTTCCAAACCATCACTAATATAGTACATAGCCTAAAAGGTAGAGAATGTTTATTTTGAGTTAGCACTTGTACTGCTCTCACTTGTTGCAGCCTGATTTAGACCCCAGTTATGAGGTGCCCGCTGTCCTAAGTGAGGCTGATGAGAGCTGGGAAGGCGAGAGGAGGCGCAGACAAAGGAAAAGAAGAGCAAAAGGGAGAGGGACAAGAGTAGAGCGTGCAGGTCTTGGTCCAGGAGACAAAGAGCAGAGAGAAGGAGAGAATTTAGAGGGAGGAGATGGACCAGGTGACAGAGGCCAGAGAGGTGGAAGAGGAGAGAATTTAGAGGGAGGAGATGGACCAGGTGACAGAGGCCAGAGAGGTGGAAGAGGTCAGAGAGGTGGAAGAGGAGATAATGCAGGTCCAAGTACTGGAGTTGGCAACAGAGGAAGGAAAGGGAAAGGAGGCAGAGATGCAGAGGAAGAGAACAGAGTTCAGATGATCCAAATTGACCGAAGGGTCCGGACAGAGGTTTGTTTCCAGAATATGCTACACAATTGATAGACTCTAGTAAAATTATGGCTTGTGATAAGTAGTCACCATTTGAATCAATGTTAGCATCTTTGTTATTTTTAATCAAATGTAAACAACACATTTTCTATTATGGTTTGTTTACTTAGGCACTCATTCAGGGCATGAGTGAAGTGAGGCTACGAGCACTAGCAACCCAGGTCTTCTCCCGGAATCCTGGATTAGTTTTTGATGCACTTCCTCCATTGGACAGCAAAACCCCACCTAACGCTGCTCTTCCATGGTGCACCTGTGGGAACTGCAGGGAAATGGCCACAGATGCTGAAAGGAAATGCTGTGGCCAGGGGCCTGACTACTGCATCAGCAAATTGGCACATTTTGATCTGTATTGTCTGGAAGATGGTTATTTGCGTATTCACAGAGATTACAGAAATTATATGTTGGTGGTAGCTGAAGTTATAGAGCCAGGAGATGATAACAGACAATTTAGGTATGCTGCTTATCGTCAATACATCTTTTGGCAGCATGGGTCACTGGGTCTGGGTAACCGTCGTGTTATTCCCAGCTGCTGTATATGGAAAATAAGGGACAAATACCCTGACCCCCAAGGCCAGTACACTGGCTTTGTACCCACCATTTGATACCATTCTAACGTGAACAGTTATATTCAAGTTATTTATTGTTGTATATATGGTTTTACAAATTGTTTTTTGATTTGTTCTGTTTTTTGGTTTGTTTGTTTGTAAAGAGCGTTCCTCATTTTTTCAATAAAAAAAGTTTATTTATAATAACAATACTATGCTTTTTACAATGTAGAGAAACAGTATATAAAATGGTATAATGATAAATGTTACACAGTATAAATAGAAAACTAGACTCAGCTGCTCTGTACTGTTTAAACTTTTAGTCTGAAATTGTTGATAAGCAGCTTGTGACACAAAAGTTTACATGGCCATGAAGATGGTCAGGGTTGTGAGGCTCTGGAAACTGGGCTTCACAGGTCTTTAGTCTGGAATGTTGACACTGAGGAGAGGAAATTACAACCTGAAGTTAGTTTATTTCAAACTTGGAAGTGTTATGCATGACATCTGACTTGGTGTGTGGCATGTAGCCCAAGGTGCAAAATAAATAAATTTGCATTCAACCTACCAAGACCTCTCCTGACTTGGGTGTGCAGGAGTTCCTCAATGGTTGGTGCCGGCACAGGGGGAAGTGGGCCGTACCTTCTGGGGTCATCAGGTCGTAGTGTCCTCCGTCTGGGCATCCCCTTACCAGCTAATCTCTTTTGAAGGATCATAGCTTGCAGTTCTGGGATGTAGCCATACGTCTTGGATGTCTTCTGAGTGTATAGCATATACCTGCGAGCATTCTTCTTGTACAGCCTCCTGTACCTGTATTAAAAGCAAAAAGGGGAGGGAAGAAGACATTTACATTCCAAGGGACATTTTTTGTAGTGTTCTTCTGTAGTGTTAGATGAAAATTCTATCATCACATACTCACTCACCCTCATGGTGTATATGTTGATATAATTTTCATTTTTCGGTGGAGTATCCCTTACATGGTGTTGTAATCTGGTATAAAACAATAGCATGTAGATGTGAGCAAGTCACTTACTGTTTGCTTCCATCAGATTTACACAACTCTGGGCGGTCCTTGTGGTAATTATAGTCTATCGCTGCAAGGAGCATCCTGGCCTCAAAGACAGGAGGGCTAAATGCTGTGCGCTTGCTAGCGTACATTAAAATATGGTTCTGGAAGGACTCCAGATCAGCAGTGGACCTGTGGGGTGTGTGTGAGAAGAGACATTTAGTGGGATTTTGAAAATATCTTTCTATCTACAGTATGTGTATATAGTCAAAATATTACCTAAAATTGAGATATTTGTGGACCTCATTAAGCCACCGCTTGTTTCTAACGATGCTCTTCAGGGCCTCATGTGCCATGGAGCCTCGCTCAAGCCACTGTTGAGTTCCACCAGATTCTAAGTCTGCATGCTGGCAGCTTCCCAGGACCCACCTGTGTTCATTTGTCACATGATGTAGGAGACCAAGCCACAGCTCCTAGAAATAATATAGAAATATAATGTACAGAAAAAAAAGCATGCATATTGTACATAATTCATTATTAATGATGATTCTGCTTGTAAGTACTATAATCTAAGTGGGTCACATTATTTACCACAATGACATGTCTGGTTAGCTACTGAATCAACAAATATCCAACATCAACGAACCATCCTAACTTATTCTCTTTACCAGCAAGGTATGTCTAATAAGTCTGCATGTTCGTTTTGCATATTATTTTTAGATGACAACTATTTTTCAAACCATATCAACTTACAAGGAACTCTTGGTAAGAATCTGCTGTTTTGCAGCACCACCAAAAGTGGTTGACAATGTCTTTTAGCCAACTGCTCAAACTGGACTGACCCTTGACCTGTGAAGCCTGGGATAGACATAACAGTTATCATGATTACACCGCTCAAATTAGGGTAGATTGCCATGCAGAAAATGAAGCCATAGTAATGACAGCTGAAGTTACAGCATGGATCCTTTTTGCCAAATTCTTGGCCCCATGCCACATATCCAAGCTGTGCTGCAGCCCAAGGTCTTTGTACTTTCCTTTGTCTTATTTGAAAAAATAATATGTATAATTAGTACAGTAATGGTCCCCCCACCCCTCCAAAAAAGTTGTTGTAATTCTACAAGTAACGCAAAATTTCAGTGGCAACTTACTCATTAGTGCGGAGATCTGGACATGGGCATCAGTGCAGACCTCTACTAGTTTCACTTCATTCAAAAGAGTGTCGACTGTCCGCACAAATGCCTCTCTCTCCATGATCACAGAATTTCGCCCAGTCTCCCTTTTGTCCACAGTGATGACAGAGATGATTTCCCTGGATTCGTTCTCCATGGCAGTGTATGTACAGTACTGGGCGCAATGTCCAGGACTGTCCATTCTTCCATCCGCTATTCAATTTGTAAACAAGAATCAATGATTAACACAGAACATAAAATTTACATCTTAACATACTGTAGCATAAATTAATAAAAAATGTACATTACCTACTATTACCACATCTCTGTCTTATAGCCGATTTATTGCCTCAGCTCTCCTCTCCTCCCAAAACTCCTTCACAGTGTCTACACTGTATGTGTCCTGAATTGTGAAAAATGAACTACGGTCCACCATCCCCATGTTCATAAACTGGAACAGAAGCGAGACTTTGGAGTAGTTGCTTCCGGAGAGTAGTATGTTGCTTGCCAACATAAAGTCCCCTGCTAGCATCCCGTACCTCAAAGTTGGCTGTGAGCTCCATCTCCATACAGTGTGGCCAACAAGGCAGGTCTGACAATAAATGGGACACAACTTAGGCTATTTAGCATTATCAAATACAAACAGAATTGCTTCCACTAAGTGGAAACTACAACTCAGGAAGCTTGATTGAGTTTCACAAAACCACTGTCAACGTATTGACATTGCCTCCAACACCAATCTACACTTATTTGCAATGTAGTATGATTACAACACATACCCATTCCATGATGCTTGCAGTACCCCTGCGTGTAATGGAAACTTCAAATGGAGGGCGACACTGACACTCCATTTTACTGACGTCACATGTGTATGGGCACTTTTGGACCGGAAGCACAAGTAATGTTGCAAGCTGCCTCAAACAGTCCTCATAAGTGATGGAGGCCCGTTTCCCGATTAGGTCATCTTCAGTCATGACCTCCAGTGTATCAGGAAAGCCAGGTTGTTGAAGTGTAGGTAAGGTGACTGATGGAGGCTCTACATCCGGGATGTCATGTACTGTCTCACTGGCATCTATCACAGGCAGATTATCAATGCATGGTGGTGCCTGCAATGCTCCACCCAACCTAAAGACATGAAAGATATATACTGTATTTATCATTTACAGATAGATATCCAATCAGATGAATAAAATAAAAATGGCAAATACAAAGACGGGGTTATCTTTGAGATACTACAGGGACCAGAAAATATCAAAAAATCTTACATCTTTTATTTTTATGTTTACATATTTCATTGAATCAATGTTCGATAATGTATTGTGAATAATCTTAGAGGATCCAATGTTAACATACCGAATACAAATACGAGGGACATAGTCCTCATCTTCACTGTCATCTGCTTCAATCTCCTCATTACTAACACCTTCACTGTCCCCCCAATCAATTCTGGCAAATGTGATAGAAAATTATATTTGTTAATACAAAGCAGAACATCTTGTTACTCAATGTACAGTAAAACCCAGTGGAACTTACACACTGTTCATTAGATCATTTATCTCCTGCTCATTCATGACCTGGGTTTCAGCATCCTGGATGCTCATGTTCTGTAGACTAAAAACAAAAACAATACAGAGGTCACAAAGATTTTTTTTTTTAAGTACATTTTTACTTACAAAACATTTCTTATCATTTGGCATATTAGGAAGCCTGAGAGGCTTTATCTACCTTTCCTCCAGAACCTCAGAGGCATCCATGGTGCGCTCATCATCTTCCAGTCTTTCCTCAATAGGCGACAGGTCCTCTCTGTAAATGGTGTAGCTGTTTAAGACCCAAATTGTTTCAAAATATGCAATGAAAATAAAAAAAAGAAATAAAAGTGGTACTGACTACTGACCGATTTGAAAGTGTTTCAGATGATGCACATACGATACTGGAAAGTGATGGTGCAGTCAGGTGGTGCTTCTTCAAGTTTCTCTTACTGGGTGTTGAGGTGCTGGGGCCATAATAGCTGAAGAGATAAGCGTTTTTGATTTGCTTTCTTTTTTTAACATATAAATACAATTACAATAAAAAAAATTTGAGAAAAAAAAAGATAATAGTAAAACAAAACAAAAAACATATAAACAACAAAATAAAAATTCCTTTTTTTTCAATAAGAAAAAAAAATCGATTTACAAGTACTAAAGTTTTTGTAATAAGTACGCTAACAAATAACCAAAACATTTTCCACAGCAATTGTAATGCGGGCCAAATTCAATATCACCAATGGCTATCACAGGGATGTTTTCAGTTCCATCAGAAAATATTGTTATAGTAACTAAATTACATTAGCAATGGTCATAAAGGTCAACTTTCAGCATGTGTAACTTAGTCCATGATATACGTGAAGAAGAAATGACGAATCATTTTTACTGAGGTAACATTAGGCTACTGTCTCAATTACGTTTCAAATTGCCATAATGGGCGTGCTAATGTTGTTTTCCTCAGCTTCTCAGCATAATGACAGAAAAACGGGCTACTGTAATGCATTGCTTAGCATACGTCCATGTGAGCTAACGTTATTTTACTTTGCAAAAACATGCCTAACTTTGTTCGACTGTCATTAATATATCAAATGTCCATCGACATCAAGTACAAGCTAGCCAAGCATAGATGAATCTTACCTGTCCAGGAGAAAATTAGCAACGTTGGCGTCTGTGTTCAAATTCTTCTCCGTTTTCAGCCGTCTCCATCGTTCAAAAGCATCTCCAATACAAATTCTGGTTTTATTTCGGACTTTGTCACGACGAATTTCAGAATTATAACAAGGTCTTTTTGATTTAGTAACAGACATTTTTATCCGACTGGAATTAGAGTAAGTTACAGCAAAGCTGGCAACACGGATCCCGAAACACTACTGACTTCGTGATTGGTAGATAGGAGGAGGGAGGCGCGTCAGGCCAAAACACAAAATGACAACAACAACATCAGTTGAGGGCTGCAAGTCCACTTTTTAAATGACAATATCCTGGCCGGACTACTGTTGTCAGTGATATACGTATATGAAATGAACATGTTTTCTTAATGTCTAGTGACACATCAGGGCCATTTTATGATTAATTAAAATAGATTTCTTACATACAGCTCCTTTAAATTTGGGGTGAAATATTTCTGTGAATGTAGCCCAATCCCGCTTCCAGAAGGTTCCCCGATAAAACATTGCTTCCCGGGGTTAAAATATAAGTTTTTTAGCAGGTTTGCCTTGGTAAAATTCGCATTTTAGGGGCTAAATATCACGTTATTAGGGCCCGAGCACTGCAGTGCGAGGACCCTATTGGAATTGCTCCGTTTATTAGGGCCCGAGCACCGATGGTGCGAGGACCCTCTTGGAATTGCTCCGTTTATTATTAGGGCCCGAGCACCGATGGTGTGAGGACCCTCTTGGAATTGCTCCGTTTATTCCTATTAGGGCTCAAGCCCAAAGGGCGAGAGGCCTATTGTTTTCCTTAGGATTATTAGGGCTCAAGCCCAAAGGGCGAGAGGCCTATTGTTTTCCTTAGGATTATTTTTTATTAGGGCTCAAGCCCAAAGGGCGAGAGGCCTATTGTTTTCCTTAGGATTATTTTTAGGGCTCAAGCCCGAAGGGGCGAAGAGCCCTACTGTTCCCCTAAGGATTATTAGGGCTCAAGCCTGGAGGGCGAGAGCCCTATTGTTTTCCTTAGGATTATTTGTTATTATTATTATTATTAGGGCTCAAGCCCGAAGGGGCGAAGAGCCCTATTGTTCTTCTAAGGATTATTAGGGCTCAAGCCCGAAGGGGCGAAGAGCCCTATTGTTCCCCTAAGGATTATTCTTTTTTTTCTTCTTATTATTAGGGCTCAAGCCCGAAGGGGCGAAGAGCCCTATTGTTCTTCTAAGGATTATTAGGGCTCAAGCCCGAAGGGGCGAAGAGCCCTATTGTTCTTCTAAGGATTATTCTTATTAGGGCTCAAGCCCGAAGGGGCGAAGAGCCCTATTGTTCTTCTAAGGATTATTCTTGTTATTATTAGGGCCCGAGCACCGATGGTGTGAGGACCCTATTGGAATTGCTCCGTTTATTAGGGCTCAAGCCCAAAGGGCGAGAGGCCTATTGTTTTCCTTAGGATTATTTGTTATTATTATTATTATTATTATTAGGGCTCAAGCCTGGAGGGCGAGAGCCCTATTGTTTTCCTTAGGATTATTTGTTATTATTATTAGGGCTCAAGCCCGAAGGGGCGAAGAGCCCTATTGTTCCCCTAAGGATTATTCTTATTATTATTAGGGCTCAAGCCCAAAGGGCGAGAGGCCTATTGTTTTCCTTAGGATTATTTTTTATTATTATTATTTTTTTTTTTTTCCAACGTCTCGGGGGCTTTTGGGGCCCTTAACATGCTTAAAAAGTCTTGAAAATTGGCACACACATTGGAACCTGCGGCCATTAGGGCCGGGCAGAGACTGATACACGGGCGTGGCACAGGGGCTCTACAGCGCCCCCTGGAATACTGAGGGCCATATATCATGCATACTTGCACGTAGACACACGAAACTCGGTACACATGTAGATCTCATCAAACCAAACAACTTTTGTACTGCATGTCATAGGCTCCGCCCAACAGGAAGTTGGATATTTAGGGTTTAGTATTCATATTTTTCGTCAAAGTTGTGGGGGCGTTTGGGGTCCTTAACATACTCAAAAACTCTTGAAAATTTGCACACACTTTGGAATCTGTGGCCTTTAGGAGCCTGCAGAGGCTGGGACCCGGGCGTGGCACAGGGGCTCTACGGCGCCCCCTGGATCACAGTCAGAAATGTTGATGTATAGCTCACACTAGGGCTGGGCGATATATCTAACGATATGATCATGCGCATCTAATCAGTAAAGCTGCTTCCGTGATCACCGCTAAAATCTCCATCACCTGCTTATAATTGGAGTGGCATTTAATAGACAGAGCCGTAGATCGCTGACAAGCCACGCCATATCGCGTTCATTACCGCAGGCGATAATGAACGCGATATGGCGTGGCTTGTCAGCGATCTACGGCTCTGTCTATCAGAGGTGGGACTTTCAAGTCACAAGCAAGTCTTCAAGTCATATTCAAGTCCTCAAAGGGTTAAAGCTAAAGAGATAATTAAGTGACTAATTAAATGATGATTGTGCATTAGTGATGAACATCTGCTGTTAACAATCAACATCACTGAAGTAAAGAGAAACACAAGAACTACAACTGAATTTAGCCACAGCCTTCAACTGAAAAAAAAGTAAACGAAAAAAAAACAAACACTATGTCACCATAATTGTGGTCAAGGTTTACTTTAAGTAGTCTTGACCCTTTTACTAATTCAAACCAATTTGATTCAAAACAATTGCAATATTGTTTTTGCAACAAACATGTATGCATTGCTGAGTCGAACCTTGCAGTAACAGATGATCTTATGTGTTTTCTGATTATAGCTCATGATGACTGAACATCATGAAATGGTGTTTATCTTTGGATAGTAGACTGGACACTCAGCTATTACTGAACTGAAGTAAAAAAAAAAAATCTAAATGTTGAAAGACACAAAAGGAGACAATCAGTTCAGGTTTTTAGACAAACACACTTATCACACGATCCTCAACAGGGGTGACAATTTTTCATACTGCAGTGCATGACGGGAGTTTTTTACTAAGGTTTTACCCAGCATGCAACATTTTGTTGATTGTCACCACTGTTGAGAGTCATATGCTGGTTCTTGATGTCTGTGTGTGTCTACGAAGTATAGTTTTTCATGCACTTAGTAGATTTAAAATTCACTTACTTAAATTTTTTTTTCCATAGTGTAGTTTTACTGGTTTGATTATGCTAAACTTAAACAGAGCTAATGTTAACTTGATTGTAATCTGACCACCTATCACATACAGATTAATTTCTTCTCTCTGCTTTACAGCACCTCATGCAATGCTACATAAAGAGATCTAACATGACAGTCAAGGGTCAAGAGCCCCACTAAAGCACACGCTGATCTCCATTATGGTTGCATCACTTTAACCAATAAAACATCAACATCTGATCCTCTGTAATTCTCAAGAACAGCAGGTGTTCATCATTAATGCACAATCATCATTTAATTAGTCACTTAATTATCTCATTAACTTTAACCCTTTGAGGAACTTGGGATGTGACTTAAAGACTTGCTTGTGACTTGAAAGTCCCAACTCTGGAAAAGCTGAATGTCAGTCAACAATCCAAAGAAGACTATCTCATGATGTCCAAGTCAACATGAGTTACAAGCAGAAAAAGCATAAGATCATCTGTCACTACAAGGTTTGATTCAGCAATGCATACATGTTTGTTGCAAAAACAATGTTGAAGTTGTTTTGAATCAAATTGCTTTGAATTAGTAAAAGGGTCAAGAGATTACCTAAAGCAAACCCTGACCACAATTATGGTGACAAAGTGTTTTTTTTTTTTTTCAGTTGAAGGCTGTGGCTAAATTCAGTTGTAGTTCTTGTGTTTCTCTTTACTTCAGTGATGTTGATTGTTAACAGCAGATGTTCATCACTAATGTACAATCATCATTTAATTAGTCACTTAATTATCTCATTAACTTTAACCCTTTGAGGACTTGGGATATGACTTGAAGACTTGCTTGTGACTTGAAAGTCCCACCTCTGCTGTCTATTAAATGCCACTCCAATTATAAGCAGGTGATGGCGACTTTAGCGGTGATCACGGAAGCAGCTTTACTGATTAGATGCGCATGATCATATCGTTAGATATATCGCCCAGCCCTAGCTCACACATACTTGCACATATTCATATGAAAACTCAGTACACATATAGATCTCATCGTGCTGAACAACTTTCGTATTGCATGTCATAGGCTCCGCCCAACAGGAAGTCAGCTATTTAGAGTTATGTAAAAAGCGCATGCTCTGGAATTTGAAATACTTGTCATAGGTTTTTTTGACGATTGCCACCAAATTCGGTCAACATGATCTCAAGACATTGGGGATGAAAAATTGCCAGGGGATTTTTGATATCTCGAACGGTTTGCTCGTGGCGAGGCGTTGAAATTATGGCGAGAAATGAGAAACAGGAAGTGTCTAATACCATCCACATACATTTCCTGATTTTAATCAAACTTCATCAGATTATTCGTTGTATGATGTCGATCGCATATATGTGACTATTAGGAGTCAAAGTTATAGCGCCACCAACTGGCAGAAGGAAGTGTGTCATTTTCAAAATGATTTGAATTCAGCATCTTATTATTACTCGATTTGCTTCAAACTTCATCAGAACAATGTTAAAATACAGCCGATATAAATCTGCAAGGGGGATATTGATATCTAAAAGTATTGTTGCCGTGGCAACATGTCAAACTGGAATACTTCTCAGGTGATTTTGAGGCATATAACATGCTTAGAATTTCACGAAACTCGGAACACACATCAGTATTTCTGATAGCTAGACACTGGCAAAAGCTTATTAAAGGGCGTGGAACAGGCACTCTATAGCGCCACCTTTTGTCAAAAGTGGGGGGGTTAGTTTTAGCTACAGACACCAAACTCGGTACATAAATTGGTCTTTTCAAGACGGACAACTTTCTAATTCACAGTCATCAGCTGCGACCAACAGGAAGTCGGCTATTTTGATTTGAATATGGATTTTTTTACATTTAGCTGTGAATTAATGCATACTGCTCAGAGGAGAGTAACACTATAAACACCAAACTTTGTCTACATGATGCCAAAACATTGAGGAAATTAAATTGCCAATGGATTTTGGATAGCTTGAATGGTTTTGTCGTGGTGATTTTTTTAAATGACAGTAAAAGGGAATTATTAATTGTTCTGCATTTTTAAATTCCAAACACTTCAAAACCTTTTTCATACAGAAAAAAAAGTAATTCTGAGTAAATATGGATAGTTTCACGACTTTACAACACTGTATGAATAACAGAAAATTAAAAAACTGCCAGACATCTCATCTCACTCTGTCCCTCTGTTTGAGTATATGTGCTTAGACTTCCATTGTCTGAGAGAAATAGCGCCCCTAGGTGCAATTCCCGGACTTTTACTTTCACTTTTAAATCGGTTAAAAATACAAATAAATACTTAGATTTAATTCACACTGACAAGCTAAACCAACATATCTGATTATTACCGGTTCAGGGCTCATGGATAAATTATTTCTGGCCAGAGATACGTGAGAAATAGGAGAGATGAATCACCGCTGTGATCACCAGCGTCTGGAGTAAAGAGCTCAGAAAAAACGAATTTATTCCTGTTTTAAAGCTTTTAAAAATAAATTATTACAGCGATATCACACAATCAACCAATTAGAACACACCAAGAGCTAAATTCAGATGTTTTTGAACTGTTTGTGTGAAAATGAAATATTTGCGGCTGCCTATCTGAAATCACCGCCTCCGATCAGCGCGTACAGTGTCGAGCTCAAAACAAATGAATTTATTCTTGTTAAAGAGCTTTTTAAAATAAAATATTACCACAAATGCACACAATAAACCCATTGTAACACTACAAGAGCTAAATGCAGGTGTTTGTGACCCGTTTAAGTCTGCAAGACTATTTGAAAGCGCGACTGGCAGAATAACATATCTCTCGAGCTGCAGGATTCTGCCTTTCGTCGTAAGAACGAACACATCAAGGACAAGATTATTTCAAAATACATAGCTTGGCGACTATAAACGAAAACAGCCACGTGAACATAAACTGTATATATCTGAAGTGGATCTACTGGATTTTAATATTAAGTGACCGCATATACCAGCTGCTTCTGTCTTCAATTTTAATCTATATAAAAAATGAAATTCATTCATCTTGGCTGCTTTTTTAATGTGTGTACGTATTTATTTATTTATTTATTATTTTGCTCTAACAAGAATTAATCTATATTTAATTAAATCAATTAAATTTTATTTTACATTTTATTTTACATTTCTGCATCTAAACGCCTAAAAACATAAAACATGCTCTATTATACTATTGTTAGCAATTTCTTTATCGTCCAATTTATCTGGTGTACACACTTTTATTTTCATAATAAACTTGTTTGTTAGATTATACACACTTACAGTGGTCTATAATAAATATTAACATGTTTTATTCAAGCTGTTTAGAATGATTGCAGTAGGCTAATTTTTTTTAATGTAAATCCAAAAAAAAAAAAAAAATTAATAAATAAAGAACATTGGAAAACAATAACTACTGTACTTTTTTATACATTTTGTATAATTTCATAGTTTATGCATTATAGTTATAAAAACAAATAAATTTAGCCACTCACATAGAAATCGTAGGCCTTATCCTTTTCTGACATTTTTAGGGATTTTTAAAAATCCTAAAAAACCTTATTTGTGCTGCAAATAATAATTTCAAACTCAAAAAGTAAATAGTCAGTTCATGCTTTATAAAGCCTTGTCCCAATATTAATAGTCAGTAGTAAGCAGTTTATAAATACAGCTATAAATAGCTTGTTTTTGGTTTATAAGCACATTTATTAAAAAGGAGAGTAAAGGGTCAGTTATCTTCCTATGAAAAATAAAAAAATAAAAATAAACAAACAACAACACAGATTGATACAGAACTCAGAAATTATATTGTGGATTTATGATAAAATCAGCCTGTAAATGAATTCATACTCCTCCAAGAAGACACAAGTAGTTCACACCAAACTTTTTTTTAACATGAAGCCAATATACTGAAGATGTTAAATTGTGAATGGGTTTAGGATAGCTTAAATGGTGTGGCCATAGCGATTTATTAAAGTAACATAAAATATAAAACATAATTCCAAACTCTTCATAATTTTTTATATACGTAGAAGTCATCATTTGAAGGAAGCACAGTAAGTTTCATAGCTTTATCATTTTCAAGAGCCAGCATAAAATTAAAACTATCATAACTTATAAATGAAGCTTGCAATTCTTAGTACCAATAATGGCCACCAGATGGAGCTAGGTAAACTGTAACTCGGGCATTAAATGTCCGATCTTGCCCAAACTTCACATGTTTGATAAGAGTCCTGGCCTGAACACATCTAAATGCCAATAGTCCATCGGGTGTGGCAAAATGGCTCTATAGCGCCCCCTATACAGATTCAACGGAGTGCGCCTCGAGCTATGTTTCACGTACATGTACAAAAATTGGTACACACATGTAACACACCAATACCTACAAAAAAGTCTCTTGGTATGAAATCCGAATCCCAACAGGAAGTCGGTAATTTTGAATTTTCTCTGCAAAATTGGTGTTGTTTTTGTCATTTTTAGGGGTTGTACTTTAACGAACTCCTCCTAGGGATTTATTCAGATCAACACCAAACTTAGTCAGTGTAATCGAAAGCCTTTTGCGATGTTAAATTGCGAAGGAATTGAGGTTTCGTTAAAGGGCGTGTCCATGGCGGCCTGACAAATTTCGATGTTTCGCCATGAAAAAGGAAGTTGCTGTAACTCAGAAATACAATGTCCAATCTGCCCCAAACTTCACATGTTGGATAAGACTCTTGACCTGAACAGATCTACATGCCAATATTCAGTTATAGTCATAGCGCCACCTATTGGCAACAGGAAGTGACATATTTTACACTGTGACAAACTATTCCTAGAAATTTTATGACATCAATGTCTTTTTTGTGTTCAGTCTAGTCCAAAGACCTTTGTGATGTTTAGTTGTGAAGATCTTGAGTTTTTGTTAAAAGGCGTGTCCATGGCGCCGTGACGAAGTTCGATGTCTCGCCATGGGAATAAAAGATGTTATAACTCAGGCATAAAATGTACGATCTTGATCAAACTTCACATGTGTGATAAGGGTCCTGGCCTGAACAGATATGAAGGCCAATATTCCATCGGGTGTGGCAAAATGGCTCGATAGCGCCACCTATACACTTTCAACGGAGTGCGTATTCACTTTCAACGGAGTGGGTCTCGAGCTATGTTTCATGTACATGTACAAAAATTGGTAAACACATGTAACACACCAATATCTACGAAAAAGTATCTTGGTACGAAATCCGAATCCCAACAGGAAGTCAGTTATTTAGAATTTTCTCTGCAAAATTGGCGTTGTTTTTGCCATTTTTTTAGGGGTTGTACTTTAACAAACTCCTCCTAGAGATGTATTCAGATCAACACCAAGCTTGGTCAGTTAAATCTTAAGGCCTTTGAGATGTTAAATGGTGAAGATCTTGAGGTTTCGTTAAAGGGCGTGTCCATGGTGGCCTGACAAATTTTGATGTTTCGCCATGAAAAAGGAAGTTGCTGTAACTCAGACATACAATGTCCAGTCTGCCCCAAACTTCACATGTTAGATAAGACTTCTGCCCTTAACAGATCTACATGCCCATTTTCAGTTATAGTCATAGTGCCACCTGCTGGCAACAGGAAGTGACATGTTTTAGGCTGCGACCAACTACTCCTAGAATTTTTTTGAGATTAAAGTATTTTTTGTAGTCAGTCTAATCTAAAGGCCTGTGCAATGTTAACTTGTTGGAGATCTTGAGTTTTTGTTAAAGGGCGTGTCCATGGCGCCATGACAATTTTTGATGTCTCGCCACAGCAAGAGATGTTGTTGTAACTCAGGCATAATTTGTTCGATCTTCCCCGAACTTCACATGTTTGATAAGAGTCCTGCCCTGAACACATCTGAAGGCCAATATTCCATTATAATGATAGCACCACCTGCTGGCAACAGGAAGATTGGCACATATATGGAGTAAACTTTGATATATTCGACTTATATTTATGAGTTTAAATGCATATTTCTCACCGTTTCCCTTAATTACTAAAGCCACTCGCTGCCGGTGAGCCCGGGTGCGAGGGCCCGTTCATCGCTGCTTGCAGCTTTAATTAGGGCTCAAGCCTGGAGGGCGAGAGCCCTATTGTTTTCCTAAGGATTATTTGTTATTATTATTATTATTATTATTATTATTATTATTATTATTATTATTATTTATTATTATTATTTTTCTTCAAGGTTTCGGGGGCTTTTGGGGCCCTTAACATGCTTAAAAAGTCTTGAAAATTGGCACACACATTGGAACCTGCGGCCATTAGGGCCGGGCAGAGACTGATACACGGGCGTGGCACAGGGGCTCTACAGCGCCCCCTGGAATATGGAGGGCCATATATCATGCATACTTGCACGTAGACATACGAAACTTGGTACACATGTAGAACTCATCAATACAAACAACTTTCGTATTGCATATCATTGGCTCCGCCCAACAGGAAGTTGGCTATTTGGGGTTTATTATTCATATTTGTTGTCAAAGTTGTGGGGGCTTTTGGGGTCCTTAATATACTCAAAAACTCTTGAAAATTTGCGCACACTTTGGAATCTGTGGCCTTAAGGAGCCTGCAGAGGCTTGGACCTGGGCGTGGCACAGGGGCTCTACGGCGCCCCCTGGAACAAAGTCATAAATGTTGATGTATAGCACACACATACTTGCACGTATTAATATGAAACTCAGTACACATATAGATCTCATTGTGCCGAAAAACTTGCGTATTGCATGTCATAGGCTCCGCCCAACAGGAAGTCAGCTATTTAGAGTTATGTAAAAAGCGCATGCTCTGGAATTTGAAATACTTGTCAAAGGTTTTTTACTCGATTGCCACCAAACTCGGTCAACATGATCTCAAGACATTGGGGATGAAAAATTGCCAGGGGATTTTTGATATCTCGAACGGTTTGCTCGTGGCGAGGCGTTGAATTTATGGCGAGAATTGAGAAACAGGAAGTGTCTAATACCATCCACATACATTTCCTGATTTTAATCAAACTTCATCAGATTATTCGTTGTATAATGTTGATCGCATATATGTGACTATTAGGAGTCAAAGTTATAGCGCCACCAACTGGCAGCAGGAAGTGTGTCATTTTCAAAATGCTTTGAATTCAGCATCTTAATTTTACTCGATTTGCTTCAAACTTCATCAGAATAATGTTAAAACACAGCCGATATAAATCTGCTGGGGGGATATTGAAATCCAAAAATATTGTTGCCGTGGCAACATGTTAAACTGGAATATTTCTCAGGTGATTTTGAGGCATATAACATGCTTAGAATTTCATCAAACTCAGAACACATATCAGTATTTATGATAACTAGACACTGGCAAAAGTTCATAAGAGGGCGTGGAAGAGGCACTCTATAGCGCCACCTTTTGTCAAAAGTGGGGGGGTTAGTTTTAGCTACAGACACCAAACTCGGTACAAAAATTGTTCTCATCAAGACGGACAACTTTCTAATTCACAGTCATCAGCTACGATCAACAGGAAGTCAGTTATTTTGATTTGAATGTGGATTTTTTTTTACATTTAGTTGTGAATTAATGCATACTGCTCAGAGGAGAGTAACACTATACACACCAAACTTTGTCTACATGATGCCAAAACATTTTAAACAACTTAAATTGCCAATAGATTTTGGATAGCTTGAACGGTTTTGTCGTGGTGATTTTTTTAAATGACAGTAAAAATGGAATTATTAATTTTCCTGCATTTTTAAATTCCAAACACTTCAAAACCTTTTTTCATACAGACAAAAAGTCCTTCTGAGTAAATATGGATAGTTCCACGACTTTACAACACTGTATGGATAACAGAAAATTAAAAAACTGTCAGACATCTCATCTCACTCTGTCCCTCTGTTTGAGTATATGTGCTTCAGACTTCCATTGTCTGAGAGAAATTGCGCCCCTACAGGTGCAATTACCGGAGTTTTAGTTTCTCTTTAAAATCGGTTAAAATACAAATAAATACTTGGATTTAATTCACACTGACAAGCTATACCAACATATCTGATTATTACCGGTTCAGGGCTCATGGATAAATTATTTCTGGCCAGAGATACGTGAGAAATAGGAGAGATGAATCACCGCTGTGATCACGAGTGTCTGGAGTAAAGAGGTCAGAAAAAACTAATTTATTCCTGTTTTAAAGCTTTTAAAAATAAATTATTACAGCGATATCACACAATCAACCAATTAGAACACACCAAGAACTAAATTCAGATGTTTTTGAACTGTTTGTGTGAAAATGAAATATTTGTGGCTGCCTATCTGAAATCACCACCTCTGATCAGCGCGTACAGTGTCGAGCTCAAAACAAACGAATTTATTCTTGTTTAAGAGCTTTTTTAAATAAAATATTACCACAAATGCACACAATAAACCCATTGTAACACTACAAGAGCTAAATGCAGGTGTTTGTGACCCGTTTAAGTGTGCGAGACTATTTGAAAGAGCAACTGGCAGAATAACATATATCTCTTCCCAGATAGCAATTACATTTGGCCCGGATCCGTTTTAAGCCCCTTGCCTCCGTTTCTATCTTAGAGACGTTTTCTGATTGTGAACCAGATCCGTGCCAGATAGAGGTTTCAGCTTAAACATTCTAACTGTCATCAGTTCAGTATTTATATCATTTTACAGATCTGGCCCAGATCACTTTTCCCATAGGTAACCGAAAGACATTAGCTGTGTCTGACACTGATTTGGCCCAGATCTGCAATATGAATCTGAGCCGATACTGTTTTCACATAGGCTACACTGGTGTGGCCCGAATCTGTGAAACATATCTGAGCCGAATGCATTTAAAAAAGGGCTAAAAACTGCTCTGGCCCATATCTGCAAAACGGATTTGAGCCAACACTGTTTTGACCATAGACTGTCAGAGACTAACGTTACCTGATGTGGACCACATCCGAAATACTTATCTCAAACTGTGTGAAGAACTCCGTGGAATAAAAATTTTCAAGCTGTCTGCATATTTTTTATTTTTTATCTAGAGCATGAGATAAATGCATTGTCGTTAAGCTGAGCAATATTATCAGTGTTTAAAAACTACACAGCAACATTTTGTGATGCTATAAGGTCCGTTACAGCACAGGTCCGTTTGAGCTCCGTTTTAGGTCTGTTTTGCGACAGCGCCAAAAGTGCCAAGTGAACGTTGGGTCTCGCTTGACTGTCGTCTTGCAGATACGGTCCACATCCGTACTACGGACTTCAGTCAGAAGCGCCAAAAAAATAATAAAAAATATCATCAAACCAAGCTGGCAACGGAGATTTATCTGACCAGCTACCTCACGTAAGTTTTATATGTCTATGTGTTTATTATGTACATCTATTTTTATGCGTTTATTCTAATTTACTGTCTATTACTTAAACGTGCAAGTGAAATGCTGTTTGCTTGGTAGATAGCAGTTACAGGCTGTTATTTGCGCACCAGTCTGTGTTATGTTAAAGCCGCATCTGCTATAGCGCTATGAGTGTAGCACAGAATAGACCAATTATAGGATAACCGAATCAACTTTTTAATAGCATAGCATATATTTGCGCTAATGTGAAAAAGTTAGTCTTAGCGATGTCCAGACGAGTAAAAAACTTTTTGCGCATTTTAATATGCTATAGTGCACACCTAGCCTAAGTGTCGGTTAGGTTCAATAAAAAAAAAAAACACACATGGCTTGTTTCACAAGTCCAAATTTCATTTTTGAACTTGTTTGAAATGGATTGAATCATTATTTAAAATAATCTTGGAGATTTCTGAATTGCCTAAATCATAAATGCAGCCGGTTGAAGCCTGCAGCGATGTTTTTCTTTTGTTATGGCAGTATAAGTTATATATATATTTTGAGAATGTTGCACTCCTGTTGCTGTTATTATGCACGAAACTTCATGCCAATAAATAAGAAATATTGCTGACTTGTGCGTTTCCAGCGCTCTCTTTACGTTCGTCCGTATTCGATGTTGAAAAAGGAAACGTCCTGTTTTTTTAGACATGGAAAATCGATTCAATAAACACTTATGTCTTAAAAATCGAAAATGATTTTTTCACAAAAGTGACAGCCCTAGTAGTAGGGAGATGAGTGAAGAAGCCTACTTTTACTCGCTAAGAAGTACGAGGATAAACGACATACAAAAGAGGATGACAATCGATCCTTCCCACACAGATTTCCATTGATTCAATTCTTCCAGTTTTGACGTCTTCGTAAAACAGCATACACCAACAATAATGCCTTCTGTTTATTCTTCTTATTCTTTTTATTACTAGGCCTAATTGGGGCTACGTCTTAACCTCAATGGTTACATAGTTCATTTGTCTTATTCAGTTTTACATGACCAGTTTTTCTTATTATTAGGCTATTATTTTATTACAGTTCCATCAACTAATGCACAAATCATTATACCCACCCAGCACCAGACGTCATTTGGACGTCGTTTTCTGGTCTAAATCAAGTCGGCCCGTCATGGCCATCTTTTAGACCAAAAAGCGACGTTGAAAATTGGTCTTCGTCTGGTCCGTCGGATTTGGTCCAAATTAAGCCCAAAAAGCGACGTTGAAAATTGGTCTTCGATTGGTCCGTCGGATTTGGTCCAAATTAAGACCAAAAAGCAACATTTAACGTCTTTTTATTTTATTTATTTTATTTTTTTTATCCAAATTTAGCCCAAAAACAGATGTAGATGGGCTTTAGTCCAAATTTAGCAGAAAAAAAACTTTTATTTCGCACCACAAAGCCATTAACATAAACTAGTGAAGAAATATATTAGACATCATGTCTGAAGCACTGTTAAATATATTGAAATATATTTTGAAAACACTTGATGGTCACGCGCTGAACTGCAGCTGAGGAAGTCACCATGGAAACGGGGCGCAGCTCAACCGTCAAGCAGCTGAACGGACGCTGTCTCTCATGGTTGTTTTCACTAATTTCAGGTAAGTTTAATCCCTAAATTACACAAATATTACATAAAAGTGTCCCTGAAACTTTATTTAATGTAAATGACACGCTTTCGTTGAAAATGTACTTTAGAGAAATGGTCAGTGTCTTCTGAAAAAGTCCGTTAGCATCTCAACTGTAATGCTAACTACAAGAGGTAACTTTATATGCATTTTTCACAATATATTTCGCCTACATCGGCATGAATCTGTAATTTTCTTATATATGTATGTGTTTATATAATATTTTCATAATATGTTTGTGTGTGCGTGTGTGTGTGTGTGTGTGTGTGGTTGTTTGCCTGTTAGTTATTTTGATGTCCACACTGTAAGAGTATTACTCGGTTAGTAAACCTAAAACTTTAAATTCTGTTATTATTCTTTAATTCATATAATTTTTGTATAATCTGTAAATTAATTTTCTTTTCTGCATTTCACCTCTGCTATAGTTTATTTATAATAAACATGGCATTGTATAATAAATATTGTTGGCTTAGACAGATTGACAGAATGACAATGTTTATGTTCTAGATTCTTCCATGCTGATGGCCGTGCGTGTATCCAGCTGAAGAACATTTTTTAGACATTATCAAACATATGACTAGTAAGTAATACCTCAAACATAGACTACCATTCAAACGTTTAAGGGTCAGATTTATCATGTATTTACATTTACATTTATTCATTTAGCAGACGCTTTTATCCAAAGCGACTTACAGATAAAGACAGTGGAAGCAATCAAAAACAACAAAAAGAGCAATGATATATAAGTGCTATAACAAGTCTCAGTTAGGTTAACACAGTACACGTAGCATGGGATTTTAAATAATATAATAAATAAAAAGAAAACAGATAGAATAAAAAATAAAAGAATAGAGCAAGCTAGTTAGAGATCTTTACACATACACACACACACACACACACACACACATATATATATATACACACACATACGCACACAATTGCATAATAAATTAAAAGAAAATATAATACAAAAAGATTAGAAAGGAAGTTAGATTTTTTTTTTTTTTTTAAGAATATAATTAGAATAGTGAGTGTTAAAGTTAGAGGGTCAAATAAAGATGGAAGAGAAATAGAAAATATTATTTAAAAATGTATTTAAAATAAATATTTTATGCTCACCACTAAAGGGGTAAATAATAGTTAATCATTGATAGATCTTTTCTATTTCAGAGACTGAAAATCATTGATAAACCACAAGGTAATTGTAACTTATTGCAAGATGAATAATAAGAAAAGAAAATGCATGTGTGATTTAATATTGCTTCTTATTTTTCAGTGTGTTGAAAGTTCTTTCTTGTCATCTTTGTGCATTTTCAGATGTTATGCATATTTATGGATCAAATTATTTAACGTTGTTTAACTTTTTAACATTATAATATTGGTAGTCTTCTCATTTTTCAGAGTTTAGCTCCAACCCCAGTTAAGCAGACCTGAGCAGCTGATCAAGGATCAGCAGAAACTCTGCAGAACGGTGGTCCTCCAGCCCAGGACTGGACACCAGTGTTGTAAGTCATTCTGCCTCTTTATAGTTCATGTTCAGAACATATTGCAGGAGATCTCAACATTGTCTCTCAAGGTCCACTTACATGCAGAGTTTTACACCAACCTAGTGCAGTGCACCTGAACACATTAATCAAGGTCCTCAGTTTTACTAACTATAAGTCACAAACAGGTGAGTGTGATCAGGTGTGGACGTAAACACTGGGTGTGAATCACTCAGGTCCGTTGCTCAGTAGTCAGTGGTGAAGGGCTGCCCCAATCACAAATTTCTTTTTACGGTGCACTGGTAATTCACTATAAGATTACATGTAATAGACTTTAAAACACAAACCAATAATATATTTCAGCATAAACATATCACTAGACAGGTAATGTCTAATCTAGTAAACATTTCCAATTAATTTATTAATTAAATCTTGCACATTATCATAATGTGCTGTAAATAGCATTAAAAGAAAGATATCAGTTTTATTGTTGTGCATTAATGTCAGAAGTGATGTTGTACAATGAGGACAGAAATAGCCACCAGTGTATAGTGAGCCACAGTGATTACCAGTACCTACATTTATGTACACAATATATTCACAACTTGGCAAACTGTGAAGCTGATTGAGACGTAAACTCTGCATGACAGTGGACCTTAAGCCAAGCATAGGTCTCTGCAGGAAAGTAATGGGAGTTACCAGATCAGGGTGTTTTTAGACCATGATAACTGATTGGCTGACGTAGTGACGGTAGGTTTATGGGTGGGGTTAGGTAAGGGGGATCATTTTGATTGCATGATTTAGAAACACCCAGCAGTTTGAATACACACACTGAGTCATAAACGCCCACTTTTACTCTGCAGAGACCTAAGCCTGACCTTAAGGGCCAGAGCTGACAACCCCTGACATACTGATTAGTTAATAATCCCTCATGAAGAACGAGTACACTTTAATTTGTACATTTTGGACAACCATTGTTTTTGTATTATTCATTTACATTTTAGTTACTGTTTTCTTTCTCACTTTAGATGCTGGAGAAAAAACAGTGAGGATAAAGCATTCAAAGTGGAAACATCTCCCGTGGCTCATTAATCCTGAATTGGGATGGAGGAAGGAGCAGAAGAAGCAGCAGATCAGAGATCAGGCAGAGATCTACTGGTGCCTCTGTGGGAACCCCATTTACCTACTGTGTTTTTTAAACCAAAGATTTTCCTCACTTATCTTCATATTGTTCCAAGCCAGACTTTTGGTCATCTTTGAAACATAAATGCAGAACTTTTTAATGAAATCTGAGAATTCTTTTAAATATAAAATAACGCATTCACACAAGCACCATGATGCATCAGTGTTGCATCGGCATGAGAGCTGGCGCTTTTGGTGCTATTGTGAAAATCCATTGGGGATTCATAATTTCTGAATAGATTATTTTTGCTGTTGTTGTTGTTTTGCGTACACAAGGAATCTGTTAAAAACATATCTTTATTTGTGTTCTGCAACATGGTTTGGGGCAACATGAGGTTAAGTAATTAATGACAGAATTTAAATTTTGGTTGTTCTAATGTTATAATTGGTCATAGTTTATTGTCTTGAAAAATTATATTAATACAGAAAGATGGATTAATTTGATAAGTTTATAGTAAAGACTTTTAAATTGATAAAAAAAAAATCTAAATAAATACTACTCTTTTGCAAGGTCTATTAAAAAAATACTGACAAATGTAATGGTTTCCACAAAAACATTGATAATAATCAGAAATGTTTCTTGAGCAGCAAATCAGTATATTATAATGATTTCTGAAGATCATGTAACACTGAAGACTGGAGTAATTGTGTTAAAAATTTCAGTTTACAGGCATAAATTACATTCTACAATGCATCCACATAGAAAACAATTATTTCTGTAGTTATATTTCACAATATTACTGTTTTTACGGTCTGTTTAATCAAAGGAAGCTTAAGATGTGATCAAGATTTTACATGAAAGATGTAATGTGTCAATAAATGTGTCAATATACTTTGAATTGTCTTATTTTCACTAATTAGGAATATGGCAAATAATTCATGGTTGTAATTAGGTCTGGAAAAGACGTCTTTTCACCTTTCACTTTTCAACCACATTTAAACGTAATTTGGACATCTATTTATAGACGTCTTTTTGACGACATGAAAAAGACGTCGTTTCACCTTTCACTTTTCAACTAAATTTTAACGTTGTTTAGACGACTGCCAATGACGTCTTTTCGACGTCTTTTCAACGAGTTTTTGCTGGGTGGGTAGAAGTAGGCCGAGAAGGATGGGCATATCTTCATTTTGAGCAAATGCAATATACGTCTGCCTGTTTTGTCGTCATGTAGGACCAGAACTGATCCAAATGTCTCATTAAACCTAATCAGTAATGCTGTTTTCCAGGTGCTGAAGCTGAAATATGGAGGCATGCTATAAGGTGGTTTCGGCGGACAGGAGAGGAGGGCGCAAGGAGAGACTGGCGCGTCAGCAGCAGGAGGATTAACAGCCACAGCTGCCACAGCACCCACCTAGTGATTTTGTTTAAGTGCATGTTTTTTTTTCTTCCACGTTGTGTTTATAGCCTGTGCGTTTTTTTTTTATCCATTAATTATGTGTATGTTGTTGACTGTGTTTTGTGTTAATTGTTGACTTTGTTCATGACTTTGTTGTTCGTTTTTTATAATTAAAATATGAATTCGTGGTCATTAATTCTGTGTTTGTTAACTTTGTTCACGTTGTTTTTAGTATGAAAAAAATGCCGAAAATAAGGCAAAAGGTCAATCCAGTGGTGATTTAAGCGGATTCGTAACACATCCGGCACAGCTCCGGGAGGCGGAATCGTTTCACGCACCCGTTACGTATCTGTAACGGGATGATCAGGCGGTGCTGGATCGGCGCTGGATCGGCGCTGGCACATATCTGCAACAACCCCTAAAAACAGACCAGAAACGGCTTCGGCCCGATGTGCGTTTGGACTCAGTAACGAGTCTGTGAGGCGGATGCGTGCCAGACCCGGCTCTATCGTTTTGCGGTTGCGGCCCTGTTCCGTTACAGCGTCCAGTGGCTATCTGGGTTGAGCTGCAGGTTTCTGCCTTCCGTCGTACGACGAACACATAACGGACAAGATTATTTCAAAACACATAATAGCTTGGTGACTATAAACGAAAACAGCCACGTGAACATAAACTGTTGAGAAATATATCTGAAGTGGATCTACTGGATTTGAATATTAAGTGACCGCATATACCAGCTGCTTCTGTCTTCAATTTTAATCTATATAAAAAATGAAATTCATTCATCTTGGCTGCTTTTCTAATGTGTGTACGTATTTATTTATTTATTTATTATTTTGCTCTAACAAGAATTAATCTATATTTAATTAAATCAATTACATTTTATTTGACATTTGATTTGTCCATTTCTGCATCTAAACACATAAAAAAATCTAAAACATGCTCTACTATTGACTATTATAATTTCTTTATCGTCCAATTTATCTGGTGTACACACTTCCATTTTCATAATAAACTTGTTTGTAAGATTATACACAGTTACAGTGGTCTATAATAAATATTAACAGGTTTTATTCAAGCTGTTTAGAATGATTGCTGTAAGCTAATTTTTTGAAATGTAAATCCCCCCCAAAAATTTAATAAATAAAAACATTGGAAAACAATAACTGTTGTACTTTTTTATACATTTTGTATAATTTCATAGTTTATGCATTATAGTTATAAAAACTAATACATTTTGCCACTCACATAGTAATTTTAGGCCTTATCCTTTTCTGACAGTTTTAGGGATTTTTAAAAATCCTAAAAAACCTTATGTGTGCTGCAAATAATAATTTAAAACTCAAAAAGTAAATAGTCAGTTCATGCTTTATAAAGCCTTGTCCCAATATTAATAGTCAGTAGTAAGCAGTTTATAAATACAGCTATAAATAGCTTGTTTTTGGTTTATAAGCACATTTATTAAAAAGGAGAGTAAAGGGTCAGTTATCTTCCTATGAAAAATAAAAAAAATAAAAATAAACAAACAACAACACAGATTGATACAGAACTCAGAAATTGTATTGTGGATTTATGATAAAATCAGCCTGTAAATGAATTCATACTCCTCCAAGAAGACACAAGTAGTTCACACCAAACTTTTTTTTTAACATGAAGCCAATATACTGAAGATGTTAAATTGTGAATGGGTTTAGGATAGCTTAAATGGTGTGGCCATAGCGATTTATTAAAGTAACATAAAAAAATACAATAGTTATTTTACTATATCTTTAAATTTTTTCATTCCAAACTCTTCATAATTTTTTATATACGTAGAAGTCATCATTTGAAGGAAGCAAAGTACGTTTCATAGCTTTATCATTTTCAAGAGCCAGCATAAAATTAAAACTATCATAACTTATAAATGAAGCTTGCAATTCTTAGTACCAATAATGGCCACCAGAGGGAGCTATATGATTACTTTTAAATAATTATTGTAGAAACAAGTATGATTTAAATCATTTATAGAAATCTTTCAAAGAAAAATAATATGATTTTTATCTATTTTACTGATAAAATGACCCCGACTTAATTAGAATAACAAGCTGAAGTATTGTGAACTGTATATTAAGAATAATTCTTTATAGGCTTTATGGATAGATAAGTTTTGAGTGACTCTTGAAGGATCAGCACCACATCCTCTTTTACCACTGTTTAAAGAATTTATCTTACAGAACAGGTGCGAATGAATTTTGGATAGCTTGAATGGTTTTGTCGTGGTGATTTTTTGAAATAACAGTAAAAAAGTAACCAGTAAATGTCTTTTATTTTTTTAAAGTGCAGCTTCTAAACACTTCAAAAAAATTTACACATAGAAGACAAGTCATTCTGAGGAAATATGCATAGTTTCATGACTATACAACACTATATGGATGATAGAAAATTAAAAAACTATCATACATCTGATGTCACTCTGTCCCTCTGTCACTATGGGTAGTGTGTGTGTGTGTGTGTGTGTGTGTGTGTGTGTGTGTTAAGTGAATTAGGTGTGAAACTATCAGGGAGCATTTAGTCTCCAGCGCCAACATTTTACAGAACTGCCACTTTCCTGGAGTCTCAGAATTACAATGTGCCAGGTTCTGAGAGATCTAAGATTCCAAAAAATGATTTAATTAGAATACCATGAAGTATTGTGCAATACTATATATTAAGTCTTTATATATAGGCTTTATGAACAGATTAGAGTGACTCGTGAAGGACCAGCACCTCCTCCTCTTGTTCGATGGTTTGAGGAATATATCTTCCAGAATCCGGGATTAAGATTTAGGAGCTCATTTTTATTCCACCTCCTTTCCTGAAAGTCTGTCTTGCAGAATTGACTAAAAATTAATCTTCACATTAATTCCTAATTATTTTGCAATTCTTTTTGTCAGTTCTTCTTGACCTGTTTTTTTCTTCTTCTTTTCTGACCTCATGACCCAGTCAGCATTTTTTGTATAATGGTCAAGTCTTAACTTATCCATTTCTGTATTGCATTTGTGTTAGATATTTCTCATGGGTATTTCATAACTTTCGACTTTACAGTTTGAGTTAAAACTCTTTTTTAGCGCATTTCATCTGTAAAAGAAAACATGCCTAATAATTCTGCACATATGAATATAAGGAGTTTTTCTCTTCCAGCTTTCCTGGACTATTGTATAGCACTCATAAATGATTAAATAAAAAATAATGGTAGTTATTAAGATTGATATGGTTTGGAATTGGTAAAATGTGCTTGGAAAAAAATCACAATAAAACAATGTTTTAATGTTTAAGTTTGGAATATTAACTGACATGAATGAATGCTATATAAATATTGTTCATGTTAACATAATGTTTATAAATGGAATCTTATTGTAAAGTGTTACTAAAGTTATATATATATATATATATATATATATATATATATATATTGTTCTGTGAATGTGATTTTAAAGTCTAGATGATTCGGATTAACCCTTTAACTGCCATATCCTTTAAAACCTCACTGCCAGAGGGATATTGAGAATGCATGTGCCCGCTGGGCACAGTTTACCTGATGCCACCGGGGTGGCGATGGCATTGGTGGCTTGAGCCCGCCATCGCTGCTTGCAGCTATATTTATTATTATTATTCTTCTTCTTCTTTTCCCGAATGAATCGCATTTTTGAGGGCTTTAACATGCTCAAAAAGTCATGAAACTTTGCACACGTGTCAAACCTGGTGAAAATTTTCGTCTGATATAGGATTCAGAAGAGGGTGTGGCAAAATGGCTCGACAGCGCCACCTATACTAAGAAAATCAACAGCCTTCCGGCTATGTTTCACGTACATGCTCGAAAATTGGCACACATATGTAACACACCAATACCTACAAAAAAGACTCTTGGAGCAAAATTCTAAACCCAACAGGAAGTCGGTTATTTTTAATATTATGAGCAAATTTTGTGTAATTTTGGTCATTTCCATGTGTTGTATTTTAACGAACTCCTCCTAGAGATTTCTTCAAATCAACACCAAATTTGGTATGCCTAATCTAAAAGCCTTAGCGATGTTAAATTGCGAAGATCTTGAGTTTTTGTCGAAGGGCGTGTCCGTGGCGGCCTGGCGAATTTCGATGATTCGCCATGAAAAATGAAGTTGCTATAACTCAGACATACAATGTCCAATCTGCCCCAAACTTCACATGTTTGATGAGACTCCCGAAGCTGAACAGATTGACATGCCCTTATTCAGTTATAGTCATAGCGCCACCTATTGGCAACAGGAAGTGACATATTTTACACTGCGATGAACTACTCCTAGAAATTTTATGACATCAATGTCTTTTTTGTGGTCAGTCTAATCTAAAGGCCTGTGCGATGTTAAGTTGTGAAGATCTTGAGTTTTCGTTAAAAGGCGTGTCCATGGCGCCGTCACGAAGTTCGACGTCTCGCCATTGGAATAAAAGATGTTATAACTCAGGCATAAAATGTCCAATATTCCCCAAACTTCACATGTGTGATAAGAGTCCTGGCCTGAACACATCTGAAGGCCAATATTCCATCAGGTGTGGCAAAATGGCTCGATAGCGCCACCTATACACTTTCAACGGAGTGCGCTTCGAGCTATGTTTCACGTACATGTACAAAAATCGGTTTACACATGTAACACACCAATACCTACAAAAAAGTCTCTTGGTACGAAATCCGAATCCCAACAGGAAGTCAGTTATTTAGAATTTTCTCTGCAAAATTGGCGTTGTTTTTGCCATTTTCAGGGGTTGTACTTTAACGAACTCCTCCTAGAGATTTATTCAGATCAACACCAAACTTGGTCAGTTAAATCTTAAGGCCTTTGCGATGTTAAATTGCGAAGATCTTGAGGTTTCGTTAAAGGGCGTGTCCATGGCGGCCCGACAAATTTCGATGTTTCGCCATGAAAAAGGAAGTTGCTGTAACTCAGACATACAATGTCCAATCTGCCCCAAACTTCACATGTTAGATAAGACTTCTGCCCTTAACAGATCTACATGCCCATATTCAGTTATAGTCATAGCACCACCTGCTGGCAACAGGAAGTGACATGTTTTACGCTGCGACAAACTACTCCTAGAAATAGTATGACATTAATGTATTTTTTGTGGTCAGTCTAATCTAAAGGTCTGTGCAATGTTAAATTGTGGAGATCTTCAGTTTTTGTTAAAGGGCGTGTCCATAACGCCAACACAAAATTTGATGTCTCGCCACAGCAAGAGAAGTTGTTGTAACTCAGGCATAAAATGTTCAATCTTCCCCCAAACTTCAAATGTTCGATAAGAGTCCTGTCCTGAACACATCTGAAGGCCAATATTCCATTCTAATGATAGCGCCACCTGCTGGCAACACAAAGATTGGCACATATATGGAATAAACATTGATATATTCTACATATATTTATGAGTTTAAATGCATATTTCTCACCGTTCACCTATTTACTAAAGCCACTCGCTGCCAGTGAGCCCGGGTGCGAGGGCCCGTTCATCGCTGCTTGCAGCTTTAATTATTAGGGCTCAAGCCCAAAGGGCGAGAGGCCTATTGTTTTCCTTAGGATTATTTTTTATTATTATTATTATTATTATTATTATTATTATTTTTTTTTTTTCCAACGTCTCGGGGGCTTTTGGGGCCCTTAACGTGCTTAAAAAGTCTTGAAAATTGGCACACAGATTGGAACCTGCGGCCATTAGGGCCGGGCAGAGACTGATACACGGGCGTGGCACAGGGGCTCTACAGCGCCCCCTGGAATATGGAGGGCCATATATCATACATTCTTGCTCGTAGACGTATGAAACTCGGTACACATATAAATCTCATCAATCCAAACAACTTTTGTATTGCATATCATAGGCTCCGCCCAACAGGAAGTTGGCTATTTAGGGTTTAGTATTCAAATTTTTCGTCAAAGTTGTGGGGGCTTTTGGGGTCCTTAACATACTCAAAAAACTCTTGAAAATTTGCGCACACTTTGGAATCTGTGGCCTTTAGGAGCCTGCAGAGGCTGGGGACCCGGGCGTGGCACAGGGGCTCTACGGCGCCCCCTGGAACACAGTCAGAAATGTTGATGTATAGCTCACACACACTTGCACATATTCATATGAAACTCAGTACACATATAGATCTCATCGTGCCGAACAACTTTCGTATTGCATGTCATAGGCTCCACCCATCAGGAAGTCAGCTATTTAGAGTTATGTAAAAAGCGCATGCTCTGGAATTTGAAATACTTGTCATTAGGTTTTTTTCTCGATTGCCGCCCAAACTCGGTCAACATGATCTCAAGACACTGGGGATGAAAAATTGCCAGGGGATTTTTGATATCTCAAACGGTTTGCTCGTGGCGAGGCGTTGAAATTATGGCGAGATAATGAGAAACAGGAAATGTCTAATACCATCCACATACATTTTCCTGATTTTAATTCAAGGACTTCAGTCAGATTACTTCGTTTGGTTATGATGTCGAGCGCCATATATGTGACTATTAGAAGAGTCAATAGTTATAGCGCCACCAACTGGCAGAAGGAAGTGTGGTCCATTTTCAAAGATGATTTGAATTCAGCCATCTTTATTATTACATCGATTTGCTTCAAGACTTCATCAGAATAATTGTCTAAAACCACGAGCTTGAGTATAAAAATCTGCCAAGGGGGATATTTGATATCTAAAAAATTGTTGCCGGTGGCAACATGTCAAACTGGTATACCTTCTCAGGTGATGTTGAGGCCAAATAACATTACTTAGAATTTCACAAAAAATCTGAACACAACGCATCAGTATTTCGTGGATAGGAACTTTAAATTGTGACCATTGGATTTTTGGAAAGCTTGAATGGTTTTGGCGTGGTGATTTTTTTTAAAATGACCTTACAAAGGGAATCATTATTGTATTTTTAAATTGCCAGCTTCAAACACGTCAAAGAATTTTTTCATACGAATGAAAAAGTCATTCTGAGGAATATGGACTAGTTTCACGACTTTAACAACACTGTATGGATAACAGAAAATTTAAACAAACTGTCAGACATCTCATCTCACCTGTCCCTCTGTTGAGTTGTGTGCTAAGACTTCCATTGTCTGAGAGAAATAGCGCCCCTACAGGTTCAATTCCCAACTTTTACTTTCACTTTTAAATCCGTTAAAAATACAACAAAATACTTAGATTTAATTCACACACTGACAAGCTAAACCAACATATCTGATTATTACCGGTTCAGGGCTCATGGATAAATTATTTCTGGCCAGAGATACGTGAGAAATAGGAGAGATGAATCACCGCTGTGATCAACCAGCGTGCTGGAGTAAAGAGCTCAGAGAAACGAATTTATTCCTGTTTTAAAGCTTTAAAAATAAATTATAATTACAGCGATATCACACAATCAACTCAATTAGAACACACCAAGAGCTCCTAAATTAAGATGTTTTTGAACTGTTTGTGTAAAATGAAATATTGTGGCTGCCTATCGAAATCACGCCTCCGATCAGCGCGTACAGTGTCGAGCTCAAAACAAACGAATTTATTCTTGTTTAAGAGCTTTTTTAATAATAATAATATTACCACAAATGCACACAATAAACCATTGTAACACAACAAGAATGAGTAAATGCAGGTGTTTGTGACCTGTTTTAAGTGTGCAAGACTATTTGAAAGCGCGACTGGCAGAATAACATATCTCTCGAGCTGCAGGTTTCTGTCTTTCGTCGTACGAACGAACACATAACGGACAAGATTATTTCAAAAACATAATAAGCATGGCGAATATAAACGAAAACAGCCACGTGAACATAAACTGGATCTACTGGATTTGAATATTACTTGCTTCTGTCTT